>NC_080421.1:50160653-50385653 GCF_029873635.1 Malania oleifera | reverse complement strand
TACATTGAAGTCCATATTTTAAAATACTTGAGGCTCAAGTGCACACTAAATTCCACAAGTCTGCATTGAACGAATCCCACGGGTTGACTAGCCTGGGTCAACCCCAACCTCAGAACATAATCTGACCCTCCATAGAATCTGAGGTACATGAACCATCATCAAGGAAATGAATGGTTGAGGGAGAAATTGAACTGAAATTGAGGCCCATCAATGGTCGTTTTAATCTTGAAATGTTTCATTAGTGGAATTTTTCTAGAATCCTGGCTAAGTTGTCATTTAGGTTACATCGTATGCATGCACTTCATTTCATACATAGTCATGCACGATAGGTTGCATGCACACTCATATCTTTGTTTGTATGTATAAGTACATTAGTTGCATCCATACATAAACACCTATTGCATACCCTGATCATGCATCAAAACGCATTCACTTATGCAATACATAATTGTGCATTCATGATTCTAAAAAGAAATTTTTTGGTTTTCAGTTCCTAATCAAAGAAGTGGTTTGAGTAACATAAAGCAATAATTGAGACCACCACGCATCAGTACAATACCAGGCGAAGAGCAAGAGAAATGAGTGAACAATTGGAAAATAGAGTCCTGGGTCTAGAACAAGAACAAGAAGAGATAAATGATAAGATAAGTAAGGTCCTGGAGTTACTGATGAACAAAGGAAAGGCGGTGCAGGTTGATCTCGAAGTAGATGTGGACCCCACTCATCCCCCAAGGTTCACCCCAGATCATGGACAAACATCAGTTCCACCACCTGGTGTCATGGGGGGTCCTCTGCCAAATATACCTCCTTTCATCCCTGCTATGCCTGCACAAGGGTTCACAGTGGTAGGAACTCCTCCGTTAGTACCTTCTGATATTGGGATGAACAAATCTGAGACTGAGCGTTGCTGTGACGTATTGGAAGAGCGCTTAAAAGCAATGGAAGGATCTAATACTTTCGATTTCGTTAATCCAAATGATCTTTGCTTGGTGCCAAAAGTCACCGTGCCGCCAAAGTTCAAAATGCCAGACTTTGAAAAGTTCGACTGGACCCGGTGCCCTTGAACACATTTAGTGATGTACTTCCAAACAATAACCGCTTACTTAGATGATGAAAAACTAATGATGCATTGTTTTCAAAGCAGTTTGACCAGGTTCGCTATCCGTTGGTACATTCAGCAAGATAAGGCTCGGGTCCACACTTGGAAGGACTTGGCCAATGCCTTTATCACTCACTACCGCCATGTGATGGAGATGGCGCCTAATCGAATGACTTTACAAGAAATGGATAAGAAACCCACCGAAACATTCAGAGAATATGCTTATAGGTGGAGAGATATGTCGATCCAGGTGGACCCCCCAGTAAGTGACCAAGAAGCCATCTCTTTGTTCATAAGCACATTAAAAGACCCCTACTGCACGCACCTTCGGGGAGCAACTCCCCACGATTTTATGGATATTGTGGCTGCGAGGGGGAGAATTGGAGGTGATATCAAGGCAGGCCTAGTCAAGGATAGTGGCACAGAAACTGGTTTAGGCAAAAGGTGGACTAATAGGAAGAAGGAGGAAGAGGCACAAATGATACAGGGGCAGTTTAACTGGAAGAATCAGTACACTAGAGGTGGGAACCAATGACCCAAGAGAAACTTTGGTTTTGAGCCCATGGTAAATCAAATGGTGTATACAGGCACAAAGCCCCAGATTGTTCACTCTGGTCCTACATTCACCCCGCCAAATCAGCAAGGACAAAACAGGAATATGACGAGAAACTTCCGAAGGGCGGACCCCATTCCCATGACATATGTCGAATTATTTCCTCAGCTACGGGAAAGGGGGATGGTATCTACAATCCCTGGGATGCCCGTCACAAACCCTCCTCCATAGTGGTATGATCCTGGGGTTCGTTGTGAGTACCATGCTAACTCTCCCAGCCATACTATTGACCGATGCTAGGCTTTCAAACACAAAGTGCAATCATTAAGAGACGCAGGATGGTTAGCTTTTGATGACAAGCAACTGGGAGTCCAGGAGAATACTTTGCCCAAACATGAGGAAGGAAGTGGTTAACATATCTGGGAGGTTCCCAAATCAATGGTTTCAGTCGTTATCCACAGAGGCTAAAGTGTTGGAGTAGCGAGCTTTTGACTATCTAATCCTTTTCATTTGGTGTTCTTTTGTTTTCTCCATTGTTATTTGCCTTTTGTAATTTGTGGAGGCCTATGTCTCGGAAGATTTTCTATCTTTAATTAAATGAATTATGCATTTCGTTATCTCACTTGCATCATGAGTCCAATTGCCAAATTTTGTTGCTTATGTTTCATACAGGAATAGGGAAACTAATATTGCCAGTATTCACAAGCCGGAAAGAGCTGTTAATTTTCAAAAATTTAACCCAAGAGTCGAAAATAGAGAAGGATGAAACAATCATCAAATTCAAATGTTATGAAGAAGTATCTTACTTTCCAAGGAATTCAACGAAGCGGCTGCGCTGTTATGATAATTTCCTGTCAATTCATCACTCATGTTTTGATCAAATGATGGATGACCCTCTTTGGCCGACCAGTTATCCCTAAAGAGAACCCAAACAATGATTTACCATTTGTTAACCAAGTTGAGACTGAATGTTAAACCAAAATTTTCTTAAAAGTCAAATTACCATAAATCTAACCTGGGTTTGGGTCCCTTAGCATTTGGCAAATCATTTGAGACAATAATCATTACCAAAAGGATGACAGACCATTTTTCTGCTACCTAAGAGAGAGTCAAAGAAAAAATCCCTTGATAACCCTTTTGACCCTGAAAAATTCATTCCTTGATTAACTTGTTGAAAGATCACACCCCACACTGGGGCAGTTTTTAAAAGATTGGTCCCAATTGAAGTTCAAATAAAAATGAAGTCAAGATTCCATTATAAAAGGAAAAAGGAAAGTTGCAGTAAAAGAGATGGAGAATGAAAGAAAAAGAAAAAAAAGAAAAGAAAAGCAGAAGGAAGAAGAAAGAAAAATAAGGAACATGACTCATATGTGATCTTTGACTAGAAAATACCTGTGATAAGATTGATAAATTTTGAGCCCCATTCAAATCTTTTTTTCTTTAACCTATACCTTTAGCCTACATTACGGTTCAAATGAAAGTTCTGACCATATTGGTATACATTGTTGTCTCTAATGATTTATCAGACTCAATATTGAGTCTGAACTACGTAATGACCTGATCCTGAAAAGGTATGTAGGCAGCTTGTTTAAATAACAAGTTCGGTCAACATCTTGCAAAGCACCTCAACTTGAACTGGGGGCATAAAACATTATTTGGGGTGGTATTTTTTGAGACTTAGTTTCCCTTTTATTCTGAAAGCCTACATCCCTAAGCCTACGTTTCGTCCCGAGTCTTAAAGACCATCTTGAGATCAAAGCATGGGTTGATGGAACTGGGGCAGTTGAAGAGAATGACAGTCGTCTAGGCTAGGAAATCAACGTTATACGACTCTTGAATACTGGTATAAATTTTCCTCTATGATAGCATTGAAACATGGTAAAACATTTATTTTGTGTGGATGACCTTTTGATTTAGTAAGTTAATGACATAGTTGCATAATCATTCCTCGTTCCTTAAAAAAAAAAAAAAAAAGAATCCTTCTTACTCTTTAGAGCATTAAAAGAGGATGGATAGTCAAAGAGTTTCGAAATTACCAATACTTTTTATGAAAAAGATACCTGTGGAGAAAGAGCAGCCTAACTGGGATAAATGTTATATTAGAATCTGTTTATTCAAAAGAATCCAACAATAGAGTGAAGATCGGTGGCAGATGAATTTAACTGGTGAAAATTTCGAGTTGAGTCTCAGTAGGTCCCATTCAAGCGCCTTCTTATCAGATTGAAATATAAAATCAGAGTCAAAATCAGCTATAGGTCCATTAAACTGGGGCAAATTTTGTGATTTTCATTTGAGCTGAGTTAATCACTTTCATGACTGGATGAATAAAGAAGATTAAGTCAAGATCAGTTACAGATCCATTCAAATATGGCGAGTTTCATGTAGAGACCAAAGATGAGGTCATTGATCATAAGCGCATTGGGAGAAAAGATTCATGCATTGTCATGCATTACCCCAAATTTCAAGCATTGTCATACATTTCATGCATTACCTAAATTTCATATACCACCATGCATTCCATGCATTACCATACATCTCATGCATTGCCATGTATTTCATGTATCACTTAAGTTTCATGCATTGCCATGCATTACCATACATCTCATGCATTGCCTACATTTCATGCATTGTCATTCATTGCATGCATTACCTACATTTCATGTATTACCATACATCTTACACATTGCCCTGCATTTCACGCATTACATGCATCGCCATGCATTGCATGCATTACCTACATTTCATGCATTACCATACATCTTATGCATCGCCATGCATTTCATGCATTACCCTATATTTCACACATTACCACACATCTCATGCATTGTCATGCATTTCATGTATTACCATGCATCTCATGCATTGTCATACGTTTCACACATTACCATACATCTCATGCATCGCCATTGTGCGTTTCATACATTACACAAAAAATAAAAAAATAAAAAAAATAAAAAACTGCATACATATAATCACAAGTTAGTAACATGCATATCAATAGCAACATATCACTGCATTATAAGTTAGCAACATGCATACATATAGCAACATATCATTGCATTCTAGCATCACAAGTAGCAATAGAGCACCCTTCACACTTGTCTTAAGCTTTCAAATGATTATTTGACATCCTTGATGGAGAGATTCCTATTGTGTTTAATTCTAAGCTGGGGTAGTTGACCCCAAGCGCACATTGATTTACTTGGAAAACTGGGGCAAGTTGACCCCAGACACACATTGATTTATTTTGAAACTGGGGCAATAGATCCCAAAGACAAGGGGATTCATTCATTGACATTTGGACTTTACCCTAAGTGCATTTTCCAAATAGAGTAACAACTTTCCAAACTTTGCTTTCATACCTTGTTACTGGTTGAGGTGGCTTGAATTATCGTATCCGCTATGGCTCGGATTCTTACATTTGAAGGAAGCCATCATTGTGTCCCATGGCTGGATCATCATATCCCTACGGCTCAGATTCTTACATTCGAAGCAAGCCATCATTGTGTCCCATGGCTGGATCATCGTGTCCCTACGGCTCGGATTCTTACATTCGAAGCAAGCCATCATTGTGTCCCATGGCTGGATCATCGTATCCCTATGGCTCAGATTCTTACATTCGACGCAAGCCATCATTGCGTCCCCTGGCTGGATCATCGTGTCCTTACGGCTCAGATTCTTACATTAAAAGCAAGCCATCATTGGGTCCTATGGCTGGATCATCGTGTCCCTAAGGCTCGGATTCTTACATTCGAAGCAAGCCATCATTGTGTCCCATGGCTGGATCATCGTATCCCTACGACTCGGATTCTTACATTCGAAGCAAGCCATCATTGTGTCCCATGGCTGGATCATCGTGTCCCTACGGCTCGGGTTCTTACATTCGAAGCAAGCCATCATTGTATCCCATGGTTGGATCATCGTATCCCTACAGATCGGATTCTTACATTCGAAGCAAACCATCATTGTGTCCCATGGCTGGATCATCGTATCCCTACGACTCGGATTCTTACATTCGAAGCAAGCCATCATTGTGTTTCATGGCTCGAATCATCGTATCCCTACGGCTCGAATTCTTACATTCGCAGCAAGCCATCCCTGTGTACCTCAACATGGATTCTTACATTAGAACAAATCGTCCCTTGGTTGGCAAAAATAAAGAACTCTTGATTAACTTGAAAAGCTATATATAGAGTTGAATGGTTTGGCTAAAATAAGTGTCTTTTATCTTTGCAGGCTTGTTACTATAAAAAACGTATGAGAGTTCCTACTGTTACGTTGAAGCAACCAAGCCTAGAAAGAGGGGCAGCTGTAGACACCCTACTTTTGCCCTAACCAGATAGAACAAGGGGTATATTCTTATTTTCATTATTATTATTATTATTACCTTATTTTTCTTATTATTATTTTATTATCACTATTATTATTATTATTATTATTATTATTATTATTATTATTATTATTATTACTATGATTTTTATTGTTGTTATTTATATTATTATTATTATTTTTATTTTCACTATTATTATTATTATTAATTATTTTCCTATATTGATATAAGTAATTTATTATTATTACTATTATTTATTATTATTATTATTATTATTATTATTATTATTATTATTATTACTATTTTCATTATTACCATAATAGTAAAAGCTGGAAAAGAAAAGAAAACGAAAAATAAAATCAAAAAGGAAGTTTTTTTTTAGGGTTTTCAGAATTTTTTTATGTAAGGGGGCACAGCCAAGGCAAAGAGAGAGAGGGGAGGGAGGGGGGGGGGGTGCACGGGAGCCATTGAGAAAAAACACCAAAGAAAAAAACCTACTTTTGCTACAGCCTGCGCACCCTCTGTCTCGCCAATCTCTCCCTCAATCCTACACACAGCCCCTCGTCCTCTCCATCCCCCTACTACACAACCTCTCTCACAACCCTCTGCCACCATCCACTCCATAGCAGCCCTCACCATAGCCACCCGAACACCTTCCGTTACACCAGATCACCATATTAGTATTATTAGTTGTATATTATTGTTAATAATATTATTATTTATATATTATTGGTTATAGTATCATTGTCATGTGAATATCATTATTAATAATGTTGTTATGTTATTTGTATATTACCATCAATAATATTATTATATGGTTTGTATATTATTTCTAAAATTGTCATCATATTATAGGTGTATTGTTATTATTAGTACTATATGATTTATATATTATTATTGGTCATATTATTATGTAGTTGGCTCATTATCGTTAGCATTATAATTATATTAATTATATTAGTATTAGTATTATATTTGTTTATATAGCATTATTGGTAAGATTATTATATAATTAGCATGTTACTATTATTGCTATCATAATATTGGTATACTGTTGTTATTATCAAATATGTAGTGCTCACGTGATATGTTTAAAATGCAGGTTTGGTTTGATTGTGTTTGAATATGTAAGGTTCATGTGATGGGGGTTAATGTTTAGGATTTTAGTTGCATTTATTAAGGCCATATTCATTATTGTGTGTATGTAGGATTTTTGGTCATCATTGTACCCATTTTATGTTTAATATTTGTATATTTAGGGTGTATATTAATTTTGGCGACCATGCTGCATTGGTATATATTATTTTCAGCAATAACTTGTTTCCATAATTTCATTATTTCTTTACCTTTGCATTGGTTTTCATGTTTTAATTCTAACTTTGGTTTATTTCTTTTATTAATTATTTCCATACGGGTGTAAAGGTATTTATAGGATATTAGGGGTGTGTACCACTAGGAAGATTATTATTATTACATTTTATTTATAGTGTATTATTATTATTATCTTGTGTGAAATTATTACGTTACTATTATGATATTCAGAATATGTATTTATTGTTAATGTGTGCATATTGTTACTATTAATATTATTTATTATTATCATTATGGGATTATTATTATTATTATTATTATTATTATTATTATTATTATGATTATTATTATTATTACTATTGTGATTTATTATTATTATTGTTATTATTATGTTCATTATCATAATGATGATGATGATGATTATTATTATTATTATTATATTTTTGTTATTAAATATTTTTGATTTTTTATCCCTATGATTTTAATGCTGGGGTATGAGCCTATTATTATTATTATTATTAGTACTATTATTATTATTTTTACTATTGTGATTTATTATTATTATTGTTGTTATTATTATGTTCATTATCATAATGATGATGATGATGATTATTATTATTATTATTATTATTATTATTATTATTATTATTATTATTATATTTTTGTTATTAAATATTTTTGATTTTTTATCCCTATGATTTTAATGCTGGGGTATGAGCCTTCGAGTTTCACGTACCTTTAGTTCTGAGAGAATATATAAATATTTAGATTTTACTTTTGTATTATTTATTTATTTATTTATTCACTTTGCACGTGTATTAATAAATTTACTAGAAGAGTAATTTTAAAGATTTAATAGATTAACTTAGGGATAATATCAAATTAATTAGGTACCGTTCGTAAGAACGGGCGCGTAGGGGGTGCTCGTACCTTTTCCTCGCGTAACCGAACTCCCGAGCCCAACTCTGGTAACATAGACCCATTTTACCCTTAACAGGGTAGTAATCATGTGTTCTAACCACACTAAAAGGTTAGTGGCGACTCCGATATTCTTATTTTTCCTTGAGAATTAAAATTGATTTTTATTTCGCCACCCTGGGACACATGCACGTCGTGACGTCGCGACACCTGTCTTATTGAGATGTCCACACAGTTCAATCCAAAGCCCGTAGGATTTTCAGTACAAAAACCTACAATTTCCATTTCCCCATAACATTCAAAAAAATTCTGACATTATTTTCAAAAAACATTTCCTAAGCTCCCAATGACCTAAATAAATTGTTAAACTCCAAGATAATCAACTTACCTTGGTTTTCCTGAACTATGCATGCAGGGTCCCGAAGTTTCACCTGCGATGCTTACTCGACCCATGAATTCAATAACCCTAATTCAACCTCAGAATGCCCAATATTTAACATTTCCAAATCTACAATAATTAAATAATAATTAGCCCCTTAATAACCCTCTTAGCCTAATTTTAGGGTTATGCCTACAACGATCCCACGAGAAATCTGCTCCGTTAGGCTTGTAGAGAATCATCCCCAAATTCTCATGGTGGTGTCTGATCGTCAATTGAGCTTAAGATTTATGAGAAATTGAGGTAAAAGTGAGAATTGAGCTTACCCCAGGAGATATGCCTATGCCGCTTCTATGACAAATTCGCTCCGGTAGAAATGTCGATGACGGAGAATGGAGTCCAACGATATTTTCTGATTTTCGATCGGGCGAATATCAGCCGAGAAATTGAAGGAAGTGGGAGAGAGACAGAGGTAGGCGAGAGAGAGCGTGAGAGGGAAAGAAAAGGGGGGCTGCGCAGCTTCAGTTTACGTGAATTCAAATTTCAGGATGCTTCCCAAAGAAGTACCCTGATCTTTATATATGTATATATCTAATGTATATTATATTATTATTATTATTATTATTTAATAAATAAATAAATAAATAAATAAATAATTATTTTATTTTTTTATTTTTTATTTTTTTTTTTGAAATCACCCCACTAATCTTATATAACCATTTTTGAGGTTATTACATATGAAACTATGGGAGTACACTCATATATGGGATTAGTATCCGTAGGATCCACCACTCTTCTGTGGGTATATATTTGCAAGAAACGTGCAAAAATATTCAAGCCCAAAGTTATGTACTTTAGGGAGTTGTCTCCACATCTATTATGAAGATGTCCAAAGCATCTATAGATTTTGGAGTGATTTCCCTTGACTCCATAAGTTTTAGGTTGACCTTCTTGCAAAGGTCGAAGTTGTACATGAAAGAGAAAAAAAAAAAACTACAGTCATCCAACTCTTTCCTAAAGGGACTTGAAGCTTAGAACTTAACACTTTGAACTCCTTTGCCTTGGCCAACTTCTACTTTTAGGAAGTGAGATCTCCCTGAATGCCTTAATCCTAGTCTTGGCCCCCTTTTGATTCTTATTCATCTTTACCTTCATGGACACCAACTTCGCCATACGTTCCACCATTTGGTGGTTGTTGGTCCTTTAGGAAACCCAAGAGGGGGTGAATTGGTCCTTTCCTAATTTTTATGACTCTTAGTCCTTTTATCAAACTCTTGGTGAGCAATAGTCAAGTATGTATATTCTAGTGAACGCGTTGCAGAAGCTTAGATAAGAATAAGTTTATGTTTACTCACAACTCAACTTATATACTTTTTTATAGGAGTTTGGTATCTTTCACAAGCACCTACATCCACTCTCTCGACCAAATCCAAGTCGAGGTTACACTAGCAAACTTCTTGCCTTCCAACCAGGGCAAGAGCAAAATTACAAGACCTAACCTTTCCCGGGGCCAGAATAAAAAATGAGCCTTTCATTGGGGTTCAAACAACGCTTACAATGATGAGAAATTACGAATGATATATAGCTTAGTATCTCTAAGTAGATTGATGCTACAACTCAAGCTTACAACTCAAAATCTCTCAAAGAAATGAGATTGGGAACTTTAAGAGAGCTAAAACTAATGAAAAGAACTTTTACAAGAAAGTGTTCTCTTAAGCAAGAATAAAACTCTCTATCACTTTGAAATATATTATATGGAGAAGAATGGGAGACTACTTTGATTTTAATTTCTTTTATGCTTCTTCCTTAAAATTGGACCCCTTTTACAGCCAAAATTGTCCACTAAATAGTGGAGAGGGTTTGGTAAAAGTAATGATGTAGTCCGAAGAGGGGGGTGAATTGGGTATTTTAAAATTATTAAGCGGAATCTCATATTATTTTAAACCTTTTAAATTATACCAATCACAACCTCACACCAATATCAAACACAATTTACTAATCAGCGACAGTACTATACCAATCAACAATCCTAAATATATAAATATATATATATATATATATATATATTGGAAAATACAATTTGAATTTTTACCTTCAGCAATTTCAATAACCAATTCTGAATTTCAACAATGAACAATTATGTTCACAAACCAATATTCAATTATATATTTAGCACTTGCCTGAATTTTCAGCCAAAACCATAAACATTCAAACCGTTAACAATCTAATAACCTTATTTGAAGTAATTCAAAACTGAACTCAGCATTCAATAGTATTATCCCAATAAATTCAAAACATACACAACAGATTATAAAGTGCAAAATTTAAAGAGATAGGGAAAGAAGATTGAACAGCGTAATTTTTACAAGGTTCATCTTACCGTCTACGTCCTTGCCTCAAACAACTTGCTATGAGGATTTCCTTTACCCACTTCATTCAATAGGTGGAGTACACCTCTCTCCATTGGAAGGCGGAGACCCCTCTCTAATGAGAACACCCTCTCCCTAGGCAACGATTCAAACCCTAAACCATCAAATTGCAAAAGCAGCAATAAAAATTGTTTGTACAATAAAAAACACTCTTAGAATAGTAGAATTTGTACAATTTAAAGTACTGTATACTTCAAAATCAATATGTAATAGAAGCTCACAGATATTGCAATGATATTTAGATTGTAAGATAAGAGATTTAGAAAAACAAAATCAGAATTCGTCTAGGGCTTTCAGCAAAAACACACAACAGTTTTTCAGAGTATGAATCAAGAGTATAACAAGAATTTCAAATTGTATGTGCGAGTATTGGTTGCCCTAATTGCGAAAAGAGTCATCTTTATATAAAGTGGGAAAAATTATTACTGTTTTCACAAAGTTTGGAAACCAAATCATTTGAATTTGGAAAGAAATCAGCGTTGTTAGAAAGTTTAAAACATAGACTTTAGTTGCCTGAACCATGAGGTAAGTTGCCTGAACTAATTAAAAATAGCGCTCCAGAATAGGTAGTAGCTGTTCAGTTGCCTGACCTCGAGAGTTCAGTCGCTTGACCATGTTCTATTTTTTTTTTTTAATTTTTTTTTACACTAGCAATAACATATCAGTAGCTTGATTGGTAATCATTAGTCGCTTGAATACCTACTTAGTGTTTTTCACATTTTGATTCCAAAACTTGTTTTTATTGACTTTAAAAAGTATTTTGGACCTTATAAAGATATATTTCCAGATTCTAAATTAGGTCTCTAGGTCCATAATTAAATCCTAAGAGCTTCAGTCACAATATTGAAATTTAGAAGTACTTATATGAGACTTTAAAAGATAAATACACTTAAATTCCTAAGTCTTCATGTTGTATAGCTATGACATTGTTCGAGTTTGATCAACACTTCAATACGCTTATAATCTTCATGACTTGTAGCTTTAAGTTTAGGCTCCATTCAATCTTTTTCAAATAGAACCATTCACTTTATGAAACACTTGATTCCTGAAACTTAACTTGAAAACGCAATTAGTAACCTTAATTTGTTATCATCAAAATGAGATTTAGCCTTCTTAGGCCAACATTTGGCTCCATGTGATTAAAGTTGGAGCTAAACAATCAATGATTTGACAAGAAATATGATTTTTTAGAGGAGATGATATATTTTATAAAATCATAAACTATCAATAAATACAAAATAATATTTTGAGAAATTTTTTATTGAATTATCAACAAGTCTAGTGTTCAATAAATAAAAAAAAGAATCACGCCAATTGGAGTAGTCGTTTAAGAGATAAAATTTAAATGCTACAAATATGTTGAGCTGCTTTTATGTCAGAGGTCAGAATATATTAGCTTTTTTTTTGTAAAATTCATAACAAATATAATACTTATTCAAATTAAGTATGCATATCATTTTGGAAGCCCCATAATATCTACTTTCATATTAGAAAAGAATGAAATAGTGTCAAAATTTATACAGTAAGATATGTCTAATTTACTACAACATACTTATTTCTGCTTCTGACTTTATGGTAGTGCAAAATGACCATATTGTATTAATTATTAATCCTATGGTATAACTCCAAAACGTCTACAAGAAAATTTTCTGTAGAGAATGATGAGTCTATTTTTATATGAAATAATACTATAATTTTTGGACTCACGTGGAATAAAATAGAGAATTAGATTCACAAATAGTACAAAATTATAGTCTGATTTTTTTTTTCTTAGGACATAGGATGCACCTTTACAAAAAAAAAAACAAAAAAAAAACACCCATTTTAGATCTAGATATATAAGAGTTAGATTGAATGTTCTTGAAAATATTTATGAGTTAATTTTTAAATATAAAGGGCATCGTCACATTTGGAGCTTTTAATAAAAAATTATAATCGTTTTACCATATGATACTCAAGTTGGTACGTTTGCTTTTTGGTTAGGTATTAACATACTTAACCCCCTAAATACCAAAAATGATTTCCACGTATAAACATGAAAAAAATAACTATCACATAATAATTCATGGAGTACAAATTCATATAACGCATGCACTAATTCTTATTTGTTTTATCATCATCAAAGTCGACATGAAACCTAGTGGGCTAATAGTGGCTTCATTGAACTTCATCTTCACAACCTTATTTTTGAAATAAAACACCCTCTTCTTGAATCAAATAAAATGTAACAAAGCTACATGGAGAGTGGAGATGATATGGGGGAATGGGAAAGAAAGGTTATAGGGGTATATTGAACCTCGATAACTTGTATGGGAGGCTCAGGAGGTCAAGGTCTTTTGGCTAAGGAGGGCTCCTTCAATGTGCCTAGGGCACCAATGTCTTACGACTCTTCTTCTTGCTTCTTCTCAATAATAGCTTAGCAAAGAGCATTATGTATGGCCCAATTAAGAGGCATATAAGCCTTTACATTGCTTTTTTCCAAGACAATAAGGATTTTGGAAGTTTTAGTTGAGGAAGGAGTACGAGGAACTGGACACAAGGAACTATTTGAACGAGAAAAGAACTAAAAATACATTACCAAAAATATAAAGAGTAGTGCATGAAACGTTACCTTCAACTTATTCTTAGTAAAGTCAGATTGATCCCAATATGGATGAGCTTAAGTAAGGAGGATGGCGAAAGAAGGAACATGTAGCTTAATAAGCCCCTTAATATTCTCCTTAAGTATGGGTCTTGGAAAGATGCAAAATTAAACTTTACATCTTTTATCAGTTCCTCCCCCTAACAGGCCACTTTCTCTCATAAAGTGCAAAAAGGTACATACATTTTCCAATCATAGATGAAAGAACCACATTTATCATGAATTTTGTAAGGTTTGGCACAAAGATACCACCAACTTTGAAAAGTTGAATGTTACTTCAATTTTATTGAGAGTTAGGTGGCCTCTTGGGAAGAGAGAAGTGATCTCTAAGTCATATCAGGCTAGCAAGAATTGATAGTTGAATATATCCAAAAGCACACATTTATGATTAGGCAACCACAATAATAAACCCCCATACATTGTACTATGATAAGAGGGTGTTGGTAATTAAAACATGCAAGTAACCACTTAGGCAATCCCACAAAAAAAAAAAAAAAAAAGGAAATAAAATAAGTTACATGCACCTGCACAAGATTCCGTCACATGTGAGAATTACTTAAAAAAAAAAATCCATTATAGTCAAGGATCGAATTCATATGATCTCATATTGCCTTACTTGGCTGATAGGAGCAACAAATGACTGATATGAAGTGGATTAATAACAAAGGACTTTATCAAGTCTCATAAAAATAGAGATCTAGAATCAAGGGGTTTGGAATTAGGGCTCATAGGGAAATAGTAGTATAAATATGGTATTGATAAGGGATCTTACACAACACCTTTATGAAAATAAAAAACATGTCATTTCATTTTCTGCAATGCTATTTCATTTATTTTTATTATTTCATTAGCTCGATTAAATCCATTTCCAATCATCCTTCTTGTTTCATTCCTATTTTTCTAATATTATTGTCCCATTTTTTTGATGGTGCAACCTAAATCCTATTATCATACAAAATTCTCAACTCCCATATTTAAAAGTAATTGCTAGAAATAGTATGACAATAACAATCTTTAGTATTCAATACAGTATTCACGGTGAAACAACATCTGCAACTTATGCATCAGAGGATTTTTCAGAGTATTAACTTTAGTTCACCCGCATTATTTTCTAGGAATTTGATTGAAGAGATCTGTAAGGGGTATTTAACAGGAAATCAATTTCGGATCTACTTTAATATATTTGATAAAATATAAGTTAAAATTGCTCAAAACTACCGGTGAAACCCATATTGGTTTTGATCCATTTGCAAATAATTTTTGTTAAAAAATAATTTCATTCAAACACAAAAAATATGCATATGATTTGTGTATGTTTGTCATTCAAAATAATATGAAATTATTCACTTTATTCAACATGAAAAAATGCATAATTATATAAAGTACAAATATAACCAATAATAATTATTTAGTTGATCTGTTCCAATCATGAACCAGACAATTATCCATTGAACCGATTGGTGTCTAGAAAACAGCTCAGCTGCCTTTTCAGCTTTGTGGACGTAAGACCAATTGTTAAAAAGATACATATGATATGGGGTTGAGACCAGTTGTTGGAAAAGATATGACATACAAAAATTACAAGACAAACTTGTCATACGCCCATTGCTTTGCCCACTACATTTCTCCTTTTGTCACAAAAAGCCTTTTTCGAAATGCCAAATCGTCTATGCTCTATAGTATCATTTTGCAAAGCTTAGCAGTGACAGTAATAGCAAATTGTTAATTAATAGATATGCATAGTTTGTAAAAGGAGATGTATTGTGAACTTGAAATTGATAATATGAAAATAAGTTGAGTTTTTTTTTTTAAACTCATGATTTTAAATATTATCTTATATGAATTTTAGAAAGCTGAAAATAAATTATTTTTTGTGATTATTTTGAAATTCAGATATAACAAATAAAAAATAATTTTTCGAATTTATCTGCCTTTTTAACATGAATCTTGAAAAATTAAAAAAAATATAAGTTAAATTTTATAATTCTTTAAAAGATTGAAAATAAAAAAATTAAAAAAAAATATTTTCCATAGCTAAGAATGTTCTAAAATTTTATATTTCTTTGTTCAATTACTTGTTATTTTATTCTATAATGGACATCTCAATTCTTAAACATTGAATCTTTCATATTAAAAGTATTAAAATCAACCATTAGGAAAGTTACCTCTAATTTAATAGTATAGTTGAGGCTAAGTGAGCTTCTAATCAACCTAAAAAAATTAAAGAATAAACAAAGACGTAATGAGGAAAGTTAAAATTATTTTTTAAGGTTATGATGGAAGTTACAAAAATAATGATGGGTTTAAGACTATGCTTGAAACTTGTAAAACACTTGGGAAAGTAAAGAAAAATAAGAAAAATTTTGAAAGTGTGACGAAAAATAAAAATATAGCTAAGTAATGAACAAAATTAAAATATGAAATATCATTAACATTTAATTTTTTTAACAATTTGTAATCATATTTAAAATAATTTTTTAATTTTTAATAGTATTTAATGTAAAGAAAAAAAAAAGAAGTTAAGAGTTTTTTTCTTAATTATTTCTTTTCTTTTCCTTTTTTTTTTTTTTTTTTTTTTAAGATAAAATCTAAGATGCAAATAGATTCTAAACATGATGCCCTTGAGATTTTATCCCGGTGAATTATCAGGGTTGTGTCAATGAGCAAGTGGTTTTCATCTCGGATTTGGTCCCGCACTATAGTATTCAAAGTGGCGCGATGATGGTTAGAATCCCCGAATTGTAAAAAAAAGTAATAATAATAAAATACTTATTTTTCTTGATATTATATCTATAACATTGTCTCTTATAATTCCGCCCAACATGTTAACAATGATGTGATAGTATATAAAAGTAAAATATCAAACATCCATTCTCATTTCTCCGGATAGAGAGAGAGAGAGAGAGAGAGTGGAATAGCAAACATCCATTCTCATTTCTCCATAGAGAGAGAGAGAGAGAGAGAGAGAGAGAGAGAGAGAGAGAGAGAGGGGGGGGGTGGGAGAGAGAGAGAGAGAGAGTCCACTAGTGCATGGTGTCGCGACATCCCGGAGCGCGTGTGCCCCGGGGAGCGAACATAAAAATATATTTTATAATTTTCGGGGAAAACAAGGAATGTCGGAGTCGCCACTAACCTTTTAGTGTGATTAAAACGCATGATTACTACTCCGTTAGGGGCAAAATGAGTCTACGTCACTATAGCTGGGGGTCTGATTTTCGTTAAGCGAGGGGAGGTACGACCATCCTTACGCGCCCGTTCCTTACGACGGTATCTAAAATTAATTCGTATTATTCCTAAGTAATCTATAAGTCTTTCAATTCCCCCCTCTATTAGTGGCTTTACAATATACATGCAGTATAAATAAATAATAAATAAATAATACAAACTATATGTACTAATATAATATATTTACATATTCCCTCAGAACTTGAGGTAGTGAGTCTGAAGGCTCATACCCCGCATTAAAATCAAGGGATAAAATCAAGGAAATACTTAGGAAATACACATCACCAATTTTGGAAACCTTATAGGATTGTATTTTCTTTTTATCAGTGACAACTCAAATATTGGAGGTTTTCATCTCTGGTCCTCGGTTCCTCCGTCCCCACCTCCCCCTCACCCCTTATGAATGTCAACTAGTAACAAGATCCATAATTACTATATATACTAATATACAAGGATATTTAAAAAGTAATACCTATATATTAGAGGCTAAAAATAACTCTAATCGGTAATATTATAGATGTCCTAGAAGATCCCAATTAACTAGTTCCTAATGTTAAAATTCTAAAATACCAATATAAGTGATACTGAATTTAAACGATTAATAATCCCATATATATACCTAAAATACATAATTAGTTAAGTATACAAAATAGCAATGAAATATTACATGAAAAAAAGAACAATACCATAGATAACTCATCATGTGGTATACCAAATATATACGTAATACATAATACCTAAGAATACCATATAATTCATATTGTACGAAAAGAATACAAAACATCAAACAAATACCATAGTAAATTATATCATATTATAATGGGACCCTAACACACACTGATAAACTGGAACCCCAAACTGGACCCTACTAGATAACAGAACTTAAATATTGCGCATAAAACATACGATAAAAAAAATTTATTACATCTAAATATTAAACAATGGAAATCTTACCTCCGTAATAAAAATAAAATTCTACAATAATGAAAGCAAACAAATTAGTATTTATAAATATGGATATTAATTATTAAAAATCCTAAAATAATAACCAAACAAAATTTAAACTTTACAACAAAATGTGTGTGTATGTGTACATACTTGCAGTGTGTGTGCTGTGTGTTTTGCTATGTATGTGTGCTGTGTGTGTTTGTGTGCTGCTGTGTGCGTGAGTTAGTGTGTGTGCAGTGCATGTTTTGCTGTGTGTGTTGTGTGTGTGCAGTGTGTGTTTTGCTGTGTGTGCTGTGTATGTGCAGTGTGTGTGTGTGCAGTGTGCGTTGTGTGTGTTTTGCAGTGTGTGCTGTGTGTGCGTGCAGTGTGTGTTTTGCTGTGTGTGCTGTTAATGTTGCTGTCTATGGGTGTTGGAGGCTATCTCCTTCAGCGGCCATCGTGAATGAGAGGGTGTACGTGAGTTCTCCTTACCTCCAGCGGTTGTCCTGAGATGTCCGTGAGAGCTGCAAAAAAGAAAGAAAAAAAATTAATTTTTGACAATATTCCAAAAGAGAGAACAAAAATAAAATAAAATAGATTAAAATAGGAAGAGATGAAAGAGAGCAGAGAGCAAAGTCGGGGCTAGTATGACGATGCCAATTGGGTGAGTTGTTGGTGGAGCCAGTGATGGAGAGACTGAGGGAGAAGGCCGAGGGGGCTGGTGCCGGAGCTGCTGCTGCTGCAGGAAGGCTGGGGGCTACTTCGGCGGCTTGCTGTTGAGGAGCTTCTGGTGAGGGACCTCTGCTGTGGCTGCTGTGGATGTGAGGTTGAAGACGGAGGCAGGGGAAGATGGAGGTTGGGGCTGGCCGTGTTGGCTAGATGAGAGCAGCGTGTAGGGGAGTGTGAGAGAGATGGTGTTGCGGCTATGGTGATGGAAGATGGAGAGATGGTCCGAGAGAGAGATTAGTAGGCTGCGGCTATGGCTGCTGGGCACGGGTGAGTGAGTGAGAAAGAAGGCCAGCGATATGAGAGAATCTGCTTAGGGTTTTTTCCTTCTCCCCCCTTTTTGGTTGTGTTGCGCCCCTTATTTATAAAAATTCCAACCCTAAAAATCCTTCTTTTCTTTTCCTTTTTCTTTATTTTTCTTCTTTATACCTTTATGGTAATGAAATATATGAGAATCATAATAATACTAATATGGTAATAATAATAATAATAATAATATAATAAAGATGGAAATAGCAAAAATAATCATAGTAAGGTAATAATAAGAATGATAAAAATAATGAAAATAGTAATAATAAAGTAACAATAATAAAATAATAATAATAACAATAATGATAATGAAAATACTAAAAATAATACTGACAATAATAATAAAAATAATGGTGGTAATAATAAGAATAATAATGAAAATAATCATAGTAAAATAGTAATAATAATAATTATATTTACAGGTTTAAAAGAAATAATACTAATAGATATAAGAATATAGATAAGTCAACAGTAACCTTAAAATAATGATAATAGTAATAATAATAAAATAATAAAAATAATGGTAATATCAATAATAATAAAAAATTTGTTATGTTGGGCTTGAGAAAAAATGGGGTGTCTACACATGGTGCCAAATAAAATATTGGCTCAGTCCCATTGGTCTTTATATATATATGATGGTTGAACAAGTGTGACTAAGCTTTGATGACTAACATCATACACATTATAATTAAAGAGTTTCAATTCACACGAGCAGTACTGCATTCAAATGAGTGCGTCATCTAATAATTCCAACATTAGTCTAAAAGGTGAATTAATTAACATTTTGGATTTGTACAATGCAACAAACCAAAAGAAACCAAACAAATTCTTCTTTAATTTGGATATGGTCTTGTAATGTAAAAGATTTTTCAAGTCATATGATAGATATCCCATCTAAAATTTTTTTGCCAAACTCAACAAATGAAATGATGCAATTACTCTCTCTCTCTCTCTCTCTCTCTCTCTCTCTCTCTCTCTCTCTCTCTCTCTCTCTCTCTCTCCGCCCATCCCTTCTCTCTCCTCTCCCTCTCTCTCCTGGTCAGTCCGTCTCTCTCTCTCATCCCACTCGGTCTCCAGTCCTCTTGAAAAGGGGGGGGCCTCTCCACGAAATGATTGCCTCTCTCCTCTCTCTTCTCTCCGTGGGGCTCTCTCTCTTCTCGTCTCTCAATCAGCTCCTCTCTCTCTCTCAATTCAGCCCAAGAGTACAATTGGAACTACTCTAGCACACCCTCAAACTTCCAAACTCCCAAATTGTCCCCAATCAACCCCCAAATCCAATAATGCATTTGCATTTTACTTCATTCCAATCCAGTCCCATTCATAGATCTAATTTGACACTCAATTTCACAATAGACCCCAAAATCGAACCCAATTTTAATCTAATTTGAAAATTTTGACCCAAACCCATCTAAGTTTAAAATCCATAAACTAAAAGAAAATTGAGTATCCGCTACCAAAATCAAGACTCAATTGAACCTTTAACTTCCTAATTGAAGCTCAATTTTATTTCAATTTCTAAGGTTGGGACTTAAATGACTTACGTTTTTTTTTTAAAAAAAAAACAAGGGAATCTAATTGACCTTAATCTTCACAATTGGAACTTAATTGAAACCTTAATTTCTTAAATCAAGCTTCTATTGATATCGAATCCACCTACTTAGACACATGTCATGCACTTCCACGCACCCAATTCCCCTTCAAATTTCCCACATTACCCAATCCTTCACATCAATCTCATCATATGATTACATTGGCCTATGTCCTAAAATCACTCCTTCTTTTGTCCCACATTGAAAGAGTGAAGTCTTTTCTCTCTTGCTCACCTTAATTAGTTGGTTTATTGAATGTTAAAGCAAGTCTATTAATAGGTTAGTCTTGTTTGTTTAACCTTACGAAATCAACATTTGTAACATGTTTTAGGCTTTTGCTTACCTAAAACTAGCATGTGTTTATATTGGATGTTCTGTGTTGCTATGAAAATGCTTGGAAGTGGGAATAGTTAAAAATTTTACCTCCCCTCTTTGTCTCCATGAACTTTAAGGCATCATGTTCATGCTTGCTTTAGTTGTTTTTGGGTGATTCTAGGATGTTCACATCTTGATGAGTATGCATTTAATGGATTTCGTAATGTCAATGTATGCTTGAGATGGTATTTTGGGTGATTCTAAGATGTTCATATGTTGATGGTTTTCTATTTAAATTGGCTTAATAGGGCAAACTTTGATGTGCTAATGCATGATTTAATTTGGATATCATAAGATTAATGTATCCACGTGCTAGTAATTGGGGTGATCTTATGAGATTTGTAGATAGATCAAATGTTCTCTAGTGTTTTGCTTTAAGGCAAGTTCCAAGGGAGTAAAAGAAAAAAAAAAAAAAAAAGAGAAGGAGGATTTGGATTAAGGAGGGAGATGAGATAAGGTTTAAAACTTTGAAAGGAAAAACTAGAAAAGAACAAGAAAAAGACAAAAAATAAAAATACAAGGAAAAAAACTTAGCAAAGAGGAGGAAAGTGCAAAAATTTAAAAAGGAAACTACAAGTTAGCAGAGAGCAAAACTAGAAAGTAGGTCTGAAGAGAGAGAGAGAGAGAGAGAGAGAGAGAGAGAGAGAGTATACTAAATTGGAAGGAGAAAAAAGAGGAGAGTTGGTTGGAGTTACTTGGTTAGTGGACAACACCACCGCGACCTTGAAGCCATTTTGGGACTAAGAAAACACATTCATTTTGATTTTGACATTTTCAATACCAAATATTTTGCATGAAATATCATTTCTTGTCAAAATACAACCAGCATTAACTACCCTTTAGGCGTCGAACCATTTTCTATTTGTTATCATATGATAAGAGCATCCAGTATCTAGGATCCAACAATAATCTATGAGGCACTCTAAACCTGATGAAACACATAACTCTAGCTTGAGTGGCTACATGATTCTAATTATTGATTATGACAACTCATTAGTGGTTCTTAGTTAAACTAATCTTTGCATACTAAGTTGTGATAGGTATAAGTCGTAAAATCACACAGATACAAGTTCTAGTGCAAAGATCAAGCAAAAATTCTCATAAGCAAAGATCGAGTGGACAATCAAATGGGAAAAGATCAAGAGGACACTTAAATGGACAAGTTCAAACACATATTAATGAAAGGTAATGTAGAAACATTTGTAATGGGGAGTGTTTGAGGTAGTATTTATTATAAATCTTATAGTTCTGTTTCACACATGTTTATTGAGTAAGAGTTGAGCAAATTGCATGTGTATACTAGTTCGTAAGAGTACATAGGATATCATCGAGTCATAAGTTCAATACTTATAAGTTTTCAAAGTCAAACAAAAGTTTTATAAAAATATCCTTTACTCAATTTTTTTTTATATGCGACAAGTTTTAAATCATATTAGTGTTATAATATTTTAAAATCTTGGTCCTGGTTGGGTTTAAAACCTCATTTATGCACCTCTCAAATTTCCTGAACACCCTTCAGTATTTGGAGCATAACTTTTGCTAGAAGACTCCAAAAAGGGCAATCTTGGTAATTACGAAAAGCTAAGAAAAACTTCCACTACTTTCATGTTGAAATCTTTCACAGATAAGAAGGGGAAAATAGTCGACTGTTTGGGGTAAAGAGTCGACGATTTAAGGCAGAATGTGGCCCAGATGAAACAGTCGACTGATTGGCGTAATCAATCGATTAATTGGGGTAAACAGCTGACTAATTAGGTTAAAAAAATCAACGGTTTGTGTTGGGATTCAAGGCCCAACAGCTATAAATGGTTAGTTTTTAAAGTAAATAATTAATATATTAGTCCAACGGCCATAAAATGGCTAGTAGCCCAATTTACCTATAAATACAAGTCCAAAGAAATTGTTTAAAGATTGATCTTAGTGATTAACATTTAGTGATTATCATTCCTAAGCACACCATATTTTAGTTCATCATTTTTGTGCTCAGAATCTCTCTTGCTCTCTAATTTTTATTGTGATTCATTTCTTGAGAGATTAGGAATTGTTTTTATTGTATTTAATATCAGCTCATTCAAAGAGCATTGTCTTTGTAATTCATCTTCTTGCTGCAAAGGGTTCTTGGTCAACCGAGTTACAAAAGGTTCTTAGTGAACCGTGGTTGAAGGTTCTTGGTGAATAGAATTGCAAGGATTCTTGGTGAACCTTAAGGCTCTTGGTGAGCGAAAGAGATTTGTTCCCGGTTGTAAAGGCTTCTCCGCCGGTGAAGGAGGTTTATACACCACAAGAAACTTATTTTTAATGATGAACTTATTAGGGACGGTTTGAATTTCATCTCTAAAAGTGCAGTATTAGTGACGGTTTAGACAATCGTCACAAATATGGAACTTTTAGTGACGAAATTCAAACCGTCACTAATACTTTAGTCACTAAAAACAAGTTTTCCCACTCAAACTATTGTGTGAAATAGCTTTTCGCGCTCAAAATATCTCAGCAAATTAATAGCCATGTTTTTGAGGTATTAGTGACGATTTAAAAACGTTACTAATAGGCCCTTATTAGTGACGGTTTATGGACCGTCACTAATAGTTCATTATTAGTAACAGTATAAAAAAATCGTCACTAATAGTTTTGTATTAGCAACGGTTTACACAACCATCACTAATAAGGCATTGAAGAAGGTCAACAATATTTGTGATAGTTCTCCAAAACTGTCACTAGTAGTCTATTAGTAGTAACGGTTCTTATAAACCATCACTAGTGGTATTATATTAGTAACGGTTCTATAAACCGTCACTAATAATGCATTCATTGACTGGGGAAAAGGTCAACAATATTAGTGACAGTTTATGAGAATCGTTACTAATAACTTATTATTAGTGATGATTTTTCTAAACCATTACTAATAGTCTATTATTAGCGACGATTTTTCTAAACTATCACTAATAGTCTGGTTGAGTCTTATATCTACGGTGAAGTTCTGCAATGATTGGACTGATTTTTTTAAATGCAAGTGTTTGAGAGATCTTTTGAAGTTGTTCATCACAGTAAAGAGGATTGGGATTTGCATGAAAAAGAAATACTACGCTTGGTTCAAATATCGATATCTATGGGTAGGTTTCTCGTGAAGATGACTACAATTTGGAAGGGTCGGCCAGTCAAAGACTGACTTCATAGTAGTGGACAGATAAAAACAGTTGTTGATATTGTCCAATAAGCAACTTGACACCACAAATGTGAATTTGGATGAGTTGAAGATAAAAAACAATGAGAAGAGCATGTCCTTACGTACATAGAATGCTTAAAAAGAAAGACTGTCACTAATAGTCTTAAATTAGCTAGTGACAGTTCTCATAAACCGTCACTAATAATGCATTTGTTGATGATTACCAGTCAAATTTGCATAATTAGGCATTTAAAATCATGCATTAAAGATTATAATTTTAATTAAATGCCTAGTTATGTTCGGTATACATTGAGCTCATTTTTTATAATTATCCTATTTTACTGTAAATTTACGGATATTCGTATTTCATTATTGTAAGATAATTTTTGGAAATTAAAATCGATCCATGTGCATAAAGATATATCGAGTACGTGAGCCGTGTGCTTGTGTGAAGGAACCAGGCTTGGAGGAATCCTTTCTGATTCTTTCCTAGGCAGATTCAAAACCATTGCAATCTTTGCCATGATACAAACAATGGGAACTTGCATGTTAGCAATATCGATGAAACTGCCATAGCTATGCCCACCTCCATGTGACAAAAGCACTAGTGGCCTAAAATCAAGTGTCTCAGGGTTAGATACTGATCAATTTGGTGAGAAAGATGAAAGAGAGAAAACCCAAATGACATACTTATTCAACAGGTTCTTCTTTTTCATTAGCACCGGGACTCTGATGGTTGTTACGGTGCTTGTCTACGTACAAAAGAAAGCAAATGGGCTATGATGTGGACCAGCTGGGCTTCAATTGCGTGAGTGGGTTGGGCTTGACATAAGGGCCTTGGTGTGTGCTGGAACAAATTGAAAGCAAAACAGAAAAAAAAAAAAAAAAAAAAGTGAAGAAAGAGAAGTGGGCTAGTTGTGTATAGGCAGTGGAGCCAAATTGGAAAAGAAAAAAAAAAAAAAAGGGAGGCCAGGTCTTGATGTGACCCTGCCATGCAAAAAGAGTAAAGGCAGCTGAGGGCTTTTAAGGTTTTAAGGAGTTTGTTTTTGGGAGAAGGTTGGCATGTAGGCTTGGTAGGAGGCAGAAGCGGCAACAGCAGCTTTGCTGTTGGGTGGAACCTGAGCCTCTTTTTGCTCTTTTCTCCTTTCTTTTCTCTTTTCTCTTCTCTATTTCTCATCTCTTCTCTTCTCTTCTCTCTCTCTCTCTCTCTCTCTCTCTCTCACGACCTTGCTGCTTTGCTGTGTCGTGCCTACTACATGGAAAGAGCAACCCGAGCAGCAGCTTCTCCTTTAACTCTCTTACGACCTACATCTCTTCCCTGTTGTCTCTCCTCTCTCTCTCTCTCTCTCTCTCTCTCTCTCTCTCTCTCTCTCCTCTCTCTCTCTCTCTCTCTCTCTCTCTCTCTCTCTCTCTCTCATTGTTTTTTTATATAGTGTGTTAAACTTATTTTCTATTGAGAATATTATTAATTTCAAGTAGCTTTTCTTTCTTGCTTTAAAATTAAATGTTGAACTTACATTGGTGTTGGGTTATTCAATTTAGTTTGTTGTTTTCTTATTTACAAGTCTTTGTACGGATTTAAATAATATCTTTGGCCATTCTTATTTTTAAAGTCATTTATTTATTTATTTATTTATTTATTTTGTTTATTCTAGTCGAGCTTGTTATTAAATTTGGTACTTTTATATGGGTGAGCTTTAATTATTAACGAGTTTAGTTTGTTTTATTTTGAATGATTGCAGTGTTTAATTATCTCATTATTCTAGTATTGCATCTGACTTTTATTTAGTTATTCCACGCGTACTTAATTTTTAGTTAGAGTTTAAATTCCATTGCAAAATCTCAAAAATCTCAGGAACCTAAATCTGAATTGTGTTCGGTAAACCTTTCTTTTTTTTTTTTTCTTTTGGAATTATACAAAATTTAGAATTAACCTGCATTCCCTAAGGAGGCGATCTAGCCCTTGGGTTAATTATTATATGGCCGAACTCCTATACTTGGGATAGCTTCCGAACTGCTCATTTTTAGAGTGAGTCAAGTTTTTAGTGCCGCTGCTGGGGAATGTCAGTTTTAGTTTCAAAATAGTGTTTTCCCATTATTTTAATTTTTTTTATGAAAAAAAATGAGTTTTGAAGAAAATATGGCTGCACCTGCACCACACACGCTTATGGATTTTTTGCAGCCCACACGAACCACATAATCATTTTGCATCATATTGCCTAAGAATACATAGAACTTTAACATTAAGTTTGGAATGATATTTGTGATACCTCAATTTTATGGGATGAAGTGTGAAAATTCGTATCATCATTTAACTGATTTTGAGCTTGCCTGTGCTACATTCATAAATGGGGCTGCTACTAATTAGGCAATTAGATTGCGTCTATTTCCTTTTTCATTGAAAGATAAGGTTAAGACGTGGTTTAATTATCTTAGGCCTAATTTTATCTCTAGTTGGGCTGATATGCAAAATGAATTTCTATATATTTTTTTTCCCTTATAGAGAACTCAATTTTTGTAGGAACAGATCAATTGATTCATGTAAGGAGTAAATGAGACATTTCATAAAAGCTGAGAGAGATTTAGAGATCTAGTTAACATGTGTCCCCACCATGGATTTGAATCATGGCGCCTAATCAACTATTTCTACACTGCGTTGACTCCTGAATCGAAATAGCTTGTTCATACTATGCGTTCAGGATATTTCTTCAACAAAGATCCTAATGAAGCATTGGATTTTTTGGATCATTTAACTAACTATGCTCAACAGTGGAACACTAGGATTGACAGAAGACCAATTTCAGCTCAACCATTGAGAGCAATACATGGTGGAGAGTTGTATGAACTGAAAGAATATTTTTATATTCAGGCACGTATGGCTGAACTCACCAGAAAAGTGGAGGCTATGAAGATGGAGAAGGAGAATAGTATAGAGCAACTTTGGAATCAACCTTCACAGTCCTATGCACCCCATTATCAGCCGTTATATCATCAGGCTACCTTTCAGTATCGGTATCAGCCACAACAGATCTCTCAGAGCTATGCATCTTCATGATTTCAATCTAATGCAGCACTTGCCCCACTGGAGAAGTCTCTTAAGGATGCTCTTCTCAGTTCATGCAGATTAATACTCAGACCATGAATGAAATGCAGGACACCATTAATGAGATGAGCACACAGTTGAATATCTTAGAAAAAGGGAAATTTTTGGTAGAACCTCAGCCTAATCCTCAAGAATACCAGCACCAATAACAACAAATACATAACGTTTCTCATGAGACAGAGGAGACCATTATTACTTAGAAAAGTGGAAAAGACGTTTCCCAACCTGAAATACTCATCGACAGACCAATACTTGTCCTGAAACTTGAAGTTACAACAGAGATAGATGTGGTCAAAGGAAATTAGAGGAAGTGAGACCAGAATTGAAGAAGTTAGTTAACATGGAGATCAAGACCAATAAGGAGTACCAACCAGTGGTACCTTACCCCCAAAAATTGACAGCCATGGAACTGTCACTCTGTAGTGAAGTAAATGTCAAGGAGTGTAATGCTGAAGCAAATCCCTACAATGGTAAGGTGATTGGTACACCCGATAAAAAGGGTGAACAAAACAGTGAGAATTTAATTTTCAAGGACCTAGGTAAAATTTTAATGTTAATGCTTCTGACGAACCAAAGATAACTGTTTTGACAACTTTGCCTCAAAACCGGTTTTTAAAAAATGAATTTCCTAGAAGATATACTAAATAAAGATCCCTTCTTATTGAAACAAGAAAGACAATCTGCACATGTTTTATCTACTACCTTAGAACGCATTGATCTATTTGAGGTTAATTTTTGTGCAAATAGAAAAATGAATGTGGCGACTCAAACTTTGAGACTCACCAGTACAATTTATAGACCTGCACCCATAAGATGAAATTCCTCCCTAGTCTCCTCTAGACATACTGTGACGTTTTCCTCTCATTTGTTTTCATTTTGTTTTATCTTTTTTTATTTTTAGTTTATTTTTAGGTACATTTTTTTCCGTAGTTTTAGTTTTTCTTTTCCCTTACTGCTCTACCCAGGTACTCTTCTACTTCCCCCATTATCATTCTTTTGCTTCCCTTTTCAAACATTGAGGACAATGCTATATTTTAGCTTGGGGGGGGGGGGGGGGGAGAGAATTTACATGTGATATTGTGTGCTTCCACCTTATGAGTTTTAAGGTGATATTTGCATATTATAGATGTTTGCATGTTACCTTGGTCCACGTTTGGGAAATACGGGTATTGAACTCAGTGCATGCATGCTGAATTCCATATTTGTGAACGTTACATGCCCATTTTTTTTTCTTTTTTTGAGGATATGGAACATGTAGGATATAGTACAAATTATAGTTTGAATCAAAAGAGAATTTTATCCATTTCACTTAGTTTCAACCAAGGGAAGGATGTCGAAAATCTTGCTAAATACACTACACAGGCTAGAAGACTTAGAAAGACTACCTTAGATCATTTCTGGTTGATATACACTTCAATTGCTTGGGACTATAATGGACCATATCCTAATGGCTTAGAAAAAGAAAAGAAATAAAAAAGACAAAAGTTTGAAGCAAATGAAAACAAGAAACAAGCCAGAGATCAATTGCATAAAGGAAAAATAATCAAATAGAGGGTGTGAATTATGGTGTTATCCCAAGAGGGGGACTGAATTGGGTATTTCAAAATTATTTAAGTTTATTTTACCACTTAATCCATATTTCAATATTTAACAAAATAATCGTAGGGGCTTGAAATTAATTCAAATTATTATCTCAATAAATTCAATTATACTCAATTAATTATCAAGTGCATGTAATATTAATCAACATACAAATATGCAAAAACTGATAATGAAATGCAAGCGGAAATTAAAACATTAAGGGAAGAGAGAAGGCAAATAAGATTTTACGAGGTTCATCCAACTTGACCTACGTCCTTACCTTAAGCAACCCACTCAAGGATTCCACTAAATCCCTGTTCCTTTAACCAAGACGGAGCTTCCTTTACAATCCGCTGCTTATAAGAGGCATAACTTTCTCCTACTCCGTTGCTTACAAGAGGCACAACTTCCTCCTCCCCGGTTCACAACCCGAACCATGATTATAATATAGAACTACAATTCTGAAAAACTTAATATTGCTTCTAATCAAGCTAGTGAGTACAATAGAAATCCTAACGCATATTCATATGATAAAACTTGAAACTCAGTATGTATATAACGATAAGATTGTTATATGAATGATATGTTTCACTAATCTACACTTTAAATCAATATCTCCCTAAAATGATTTTATAAATAAATGCTTTAGAGAAACGTATGGTTCAATTTTAGAATACTTTATGCAGATTAGATAATAAGATCTTTTAAAAAATAATGTTTAATAATGCGCAGATCTATGTTCTTGCTATCAATAGTTTGTAAAGTTGAATGTTTGAATAAATATCCAACTTTGAATATTGCAAAGATTTAAACACTATGTTTCAAAAATAATATTCCTCAAGAATATGTATTTAAAAGCTCCTAATATTTGCAATCAAATAATTCTTACACTAATCAAATAGAAAATCTTTGAATGAGGATATATTTAAAACTTTCTTCAAGATTTTAGTTTAAACAAAAACTTTTCTCAAGTAATGATCTTTCACAAAAGTATATATAATTAATAGCTCAAGATCAATCTCTAAAAATGAATATTCAAGAATAAGTTTGTGAGATGAAAAAGTCTTTGAGAATAATCAAACAATTAGTTTGATCCCAAAACCTCAATATCCAAGCTGAAATCGAAGATAGAGGAGAGAGAAATCGTAAGGAGAGAGAGAGGAAGTGATTTTCTAATTTTGTTGCTTTTAAATCCGAGTTTTAGGCTATTTATAGAGTCGGATTTGTTGACGAGACACGTCACCTCATCAACAAGTCCCTAAAGAGTTTCTTCGACGAACCTTCACCCTTCGTTGACGAAATTCAGAATTGCCAAAATCCTCTTCGGTATTCTCTCTTCAACGAAAGCAAGTTTGCTGCACCCTCTTTTCTATTCCCATTTTTCTCTCTCTTAATTATTATTAAAATATCATTATATTTTGGGTCATTACATGTCTTACCCCCTTTTCCGCACTGGTATAACTCGAAGGTCCGATGCACTTATCATGCCAATATTCTTGGGCACTCCATTGAGTGTTGTTGGGGATTCAAAAATAAGGTGCAGACGCTAAGGGAGTGGGGTAGTTACATTTTGATGATAAGCAGTCTGGAGTTCAGAGCAATCCTTTACCTGACCACGAGAAAGGTAGCAGTAAGTAAGGGTCTGAGAGCCATGAAAGGGAAAAGAAGCTCACCGATGACCGAGCATATTGACTTGTTTTTCGATCACTAGAATAGAAAACCTTTTACTAATATTTGATTTACTTCATGTCATGCTTTTTTATTTTGGTTTTTCCTTGTAATCCTTTGACAATTCCGTTCAATGAAATTATGCATTCAAGTGCCAAGATTTTGTTTGCTCGTATCTCATGCTGAGATTAGGAAAACGAAAATACCAGTATTCATGAGCCATGAAAATGATGAGAACTCAAAAAGGGAGGATGAAAAAATGAAACAATTTCACTTGCCCCACGGATTTGCGCATCAAAAAGCATGAAATAGCTTTCTCTGTTCCATAAGTTTGTGATGCTTATCACTCTTGTTTTGATCAAATGACAGATGACCATTATTGGCTGACCAATTTTCCTACAAAAAGAACGAAGCACTGATTTATCGCTTGTTACACCACTTGAGCCTAAATGTCAAACCATTTCTTCTAAAAAGTCATTTTTCAAAATTAAACCGGGTTCAGTGTTTCAGGGGCCTAACAAATTACATGAGGCAACAATTAGTTAACTAAAATGATGGCAAGCCATTTCTCTGCTACCAAGAAAGAAGATCTAAAAATCCCTTGCTAGCCCTATTGAGCTTGAAATATTCAATTCTTGGCCCGTCAAAGGATCACACCCCACATTGGGGCAATTTTAAAAGGTTTAGTCCCAAATGGAGATCAAATGAGAAAAAAGTTAAAACTCCTCCATAAAAAGGAAAGCAAAAGATAAGAAAATGTAGAAAAAGAAGAAAAAGAAAGGAAATAAAAAGGGACATGCTTAAGATGTGATCCTTGACCAATGATTACCCTTGATGATATCAACAAAATTTGAGTCTTATCATGCCCTTTTCTTCAATAACCTTTATCCTCAAACCTACAATATGATCCAAACAAAAGTCATGACTAGATTCATATACATTGTTGTCTAAAATGATTTGTTAGACTCAATATTGAGTCTAAATTACGTAATGACCTGATCCCAAAAGGGTATGTAGGCAACTTGTTCAAAAGGACGGGTTCAGTCAATACTTTGCAAGTACCCCACCACAAACTTAGGCAAAGGATATCATTTGGGGAAGGGAATTTTGAGCCTTAGTTTCCTTATTTTTTTGAGAACCCGAATCTTGAGGCCTACGTTTCGTCTCGAGTCCTAAAGTCCATCTTGAGATCAAAACAGAGGTAAAGTTTCATTAAGCTATGGACAATGATTAGAACAACGAAGTGTCTATGGTTCCCCATCAAAATACGAAGGAGAATATTTCCTTCAAAAAAATTGAAGCAATCAACAAATGGAGAAAGCTAGTCATCGAGGCTGAAAGACCAGCATCAATATCACATGACTTTTGAATACTGGTATAAAATTTTCCTCTCAGGCATGAACATAGTAAAACATCTATCTTGTGCATATCCCCTTTTGAATTTGCAAATTGATGTCCAAAATGCATGATTTCTCATCCACAAAAACCCCTTCTGTCCTTCAAAAGCTCCAAAAAAAGTACCCCACAAAGCTCGTTGATTTACTAAAAGTCAATTCAGAGATTTGCTTACTCAAGAAGGATTTGAAGAGAAAGCCAGGAGCAGTTATAGATGCATTATAACTGAGGCAAATTTTTTGAAGAGTTTCATTATAGTCAGTTCCAGTGCCTTCGCGTCAGAATAGGAGTTAGAAGATGAAAGATTGGCCATGATCAGTGGCAACTGGGGCAAATTTTGAGTTGAGCCTTACTATAGTCAGTCCCAGTATCTTCACATCAGGGTGGAAGTTGAAAGATTGTAACTGGGGCAAATGACGGGTCGAATCTTCGACAAACCAATTCAAGGATCCTCATTTTGGATTGGAATTTAAAATGGCCAAAGCCAGAGTTGAGATCGTTGATCATCAGCACATTGGAAAGTTCATGTTTCAACATGCATTTCATGCATTGCATAAAGTAAATACACATTGCATACACATATTTTCGTTCAACATGCATACGTCCTCACATTCTATATCACCATTGGCAACATGCATACACATAGTCATAGAATACTATACACTTATATTTACCCAATTGAATAGGATTTTTAAAATAATTTTTTTGCATCCTCGTTTGAGTCATCCTTGTTTTGAGAATACTTAAAACTGGGGCAATTGACTCCTGGCACAGAATGACATGCCTTGAAACTGGGGCAATTAACCCCAGACACATAATGACATGCTTTGAAAATCACTTTAAGATAGTGGCATAGGCCTTCAAACTCCAAAATATGTCTTCAACATTCAAATGATCTTTTCTAGATATTTCCTCATTTGCTAAAGCACTTGGGTTCATCCCAAGGCAAGTTGTCTTTGCTATAACACTTGCATTCATCCTAGTGCAAGTGGTTTTTGCTATAGCACTTGGGTTTATCTTGGTGCAAGTGATCTTTGCTATAGCACTCGGGTCATCCCAGTGCAAGTGGTTTTTTGCTATAGCACTTGGGTTCATCTTGGTGCAAGTGGTCTTTACTATAGCACTTGGGTTCATCTCAGTGCAAGCTGTCTTTGCTATAGCACTTGGGTTCATCCCAGTGCAAGTTGTCTTTGCCATAACACTTGGGTTCATCCCAGTGCAAGTGGTTTTTGTTATAGCACTTGGATTCATCCCGGTACAAGTGGTTTTTGCAATAGCACTTGGGTTCATCCCAGTGTAAGTTGTCTTTGCTATAGCACTTGGGTTCTTCTTAATGCAAGCTGTCTTTGCTATAGCACTTGGGTTCTTCCCAGTGCAAGCTGTCTTTGCTATAGCACTTGGGTTCATCCCGGTGCAAGTTGTCTTTGCTATAGCACTTGGATTCATCCTAGTGCAAGTGGTCTTTTCTATAGCACTTGGGTTCATCTTAGTGCAAGTTGTTTTTGTTATAGCACTTGGATTCATCTCGGTGCAAGTTGTCTTTGCTATAGCACTTGGGTTCATCCCGGTGCAAGTTGTCTCTGCTATAGCACTTGGGTTCATCCCAGTGCAAGTTTTCTTTGTTATAGCACATGAGTTCATCCTAGTGCAAGTCATCATTTGCTATAGTACTCAGGTTCGTCCTAGTACAAGTTTTCATTTTTTATAGTATTCAGGTATATCCCGGTACGAGTCATCAATTGTTATAGTGCTCAAATTCTCAAATCCAATACAAAACACCACAAAAATCCACCACAATCACCATTCCAAAAAAAAAAAAAAAACCCCATGATGATCAATTTGCTTTGGCATAGTAAAAATCGGCATCTTTCATTTTTATAGTCACGTTGCTCTAAAATAGCAGAGGAGCAGTATCCATTGTTATTTTAAGCAATAGTGCCTATAAAGAGGGGCAACTGTCGACACCCTAATTTTTATCAAGCCATTTTCGAGAAAATCCGGTGTAATAAAAGTTGACATTGAATACTGGAGGACCCTGTTTGAAAAATCTAGTGTTTTTTAAATCAAGTCTCGGTAGCTTTAATTGAGTTCGGGTGAGTTTCAATCGAGCCTTGGCTTTTTTTAATTGAGCCCCAGCGAGTTTCAATTAAGACTAGGCATTTTAATTGAACCATGATGAATTTTAATTGAGCATCGGTATTTTGATTGAGTCCCGCTAAATTTTAAGTGACTCTTGGTATTTTAGTTACGCTGAGTCCGAGTCCTTTCAATTTCTAGGAATCAAGTATTATTAAAACCGAGTTTTTCATTTGTGAAAAATAAAATGAAAAAACCAAAAAGAAAACGAAAAGGAAAATGTTAGGTTCCTCAATTTCCCAGTGCCACCTGAAGCACATCCCAAGCCCTCCTGAGCATCAAGAAGAAAATCAAAACTATTGCTCCCAGGGCGTGGTTCAGATGGCAAGCTTGTCCATTGGGAGTGCTTCTCACGAGGTCAGCCTTTGCGCCTCCCGGGTTCGAGTCTTCCTCTGAGCTCCTGAATTTACATCCTCGTGGTGATGTGGGGCTAGAGTCACGGGGCGTGAGATTAGTCACGGATCATAAAACGGACGTGGACACCCGACGATATCCAAAGAAAAGAACAAAAAAAGAAAAAAAAGAAAATCAAAACTGTTAGAGGAGGAATAAAGAAATCCAGAAATCCACGTACGCGTGGGTGAGGAGGTTAGCAAAATATTCCTTGCCAGGGAATTTTGTTAGGGTCATCCACGCGGGGAAAGGTGCTTTGCACGGTAGCATGGCACCACGTAGACCCCTATAAATAGGGGCCTCTGCTTTTACTCGCACAGGGGCAAAAAGCAAGGAGCATTGGTCACTGTTCATTTGTCACCCCAACACTCTTTCACTTCTCTCGCCCATCTCCCTCGTACTCTCGCTCATCTCCCTTGTTCTTTCTCTTCATTTCCCTCACAGGCAGAGAGCCATCTCACAAATCCCACCCTCTCGCTTCTATTCCCCCACTTTCCACTATTCACCATCGTTCTCCACCCATCCTTTTCCTCAGTTCCCGAGCTCCACCTCACCACAACAAACCAGCAGCCGAGGTCACCCTCAGCCGATCCTTCAGCCACCGCCCTCTTCCAACTTCAGCAAACTCAAACCGGAGCCTTCAAACCCCACCATCCTCTCTGTCAACTCCACCATCCTCTTCGGCGACACTAGCAGCAAAACTCCGGCACCTCTCGAGTTCTAGGACGACTAGCAGCAGCTACAGGAACACCCCCAACAAACCACCAACTCCGGCGTCGCCTCTCAGCTCTCACTCACCCCAGCAATCATCATCGGCTCCTATCATCAGCCCCGGCAACCTCATTGTAAGTCCCCTGTCCTCTCCGGTCAAGCACGCTGCACACACTCATCCTCACATCTGCAGACACTTATCCTCACATCTGCAGCACACTCTAATGCAGCACACTGTTACACTCGGCCACACACATATGTAAACACACGCTGATACACTCGCCTAAGCACCTGCAGACTCACCTGCAACCACCTATCACACAGTTGCTCCAGCCAGAGACTCCGCTGTCACCATCTCTCTCTGGTTTTCCCTCTCGTCTCCCGCAACAGATCTAACCGCACTCTCAGCAGATCCAACCACAGAAACCCTCGCCAACGACCTGAACTCACCTTCATTACTCTCCGTATCTTCCGGAATCTCTCTATTTTTATTTTATTTCATTTTTTTTATTTTTTTATTTTTTTATTTTTCATTCTCTCACCCTCGCCGCCCACACGCAGCTCTTTCCTCTCGGCCGACTCTCCCATCTTCACAATCCCAGTTTCCAGCCATCTTGCCAACTCTCAATCTCATCCCTGAAAACCAGCAGACTTCCCATTCTTCGTTCAACCTTTCTCCCTCATCTCCATCTCATCTCTATCTTCACTTGTTAGCCATCTCCATTTTTTTTTCAGAAGGTCCCTCTTCTCCCCTCAGGCCATTCTCTTCCTCCGTCGCGAACCACCACTACACCATCGCCAGCCTCTCGGCCAACTTCTATTTACCCTCCTCTCTTTCGCTCAGCAAGCCTGCAAGCCAACAAACCAGCCACCCCTCTTGGGTCTACCATAGTAGCCACCACTACTCCTGACCCCATAACACCCTTTTGACCTCTTTTCAACCGAGAACACAACCCTCCCAAACACAACCCCGCAGGAACTGAACATGGCCACTCTTCATCAAGCCGAATGCCAACCTCCCTTCGCTGCTGCGCCAACTGCCGAGATCTTTCTCGACTGAAGCCGAGCACCCCCAAAGCTCCCCCATCAATCCATTCTTTTTGAAACCCGGAGCACATGTTCGGATGATGTCGTTTCTGCTCGTCACCCTCACTCCGGCATCAGCGCCGAGGTTCACACCCACTCCGGAGCTGTCGTCATCACTTGCACCAGTCTTGCACGAGCATTTTTTTACGGCCACTGCTCCAAGTCTCAAAAGCTCCAGCATTACCGGCATTGACGATGATGACAAGGAGGAGCTCAAGGCGGTGGCTAAGGCTGCTGGCACCAACGACGACGAAGCCAACGATGACGATGACGAAACCGCCAACAAGAACAGCAGCAGCAGTAGCTCTTTCTCGGCACCCCTCTCAGCCATAGCCACGCAGCAACATACCTGCACACACACACTGTGACACACCCTATTCCACACACTAAAACACACCGTGTTGAGGAATGAAGGAACCTAAACCTGGTGCAGGCAGCTGCGCATAACCGTTCCTGCACAATTCTTGTTATTATTTCATTTATTTAATTTGTTTTATTCTTTCTCTATTTTGTTACAGGGATTAGTTAGCCTCTAACGATTTTGATTCTTTCATTTTACTGTATATATACTTTGCTAGTTCAAACAAGATGTATGCAAGAGAATTACACTGCCATCTCGTCTTCCCTCTATTCTGCATTTCCTTCCTCCATTCTCTATCTGATTCATTGCAATTCAGCCCCACTACCAGCAGCAGAGTCAAATTTTTACATGGTATCAGAGCACGATGGATGAATCCTTCAATACCAGCCAAACCACTCCTCCAAATCCACCACCAAACATCAACTTACTAGCAGCTGTTCCTCACGACCCAACGCAACCCACCAGTCCCTATTTTATTGGCAGCAATGATGGTTCAGGTGCCATGCTTGTCACACACACTTTAGACTGCAACAACTATCATTCTTGGGCTAGATCCATGAAGAGGGCTTTGCGGATCAAGAACAAACTCGGATTCATTAATGGTACCATCTGTGAACCTTCTGATCCCAATGATCCTCTGATGGAACATTGGCTGAGGTGCAACGATATCGTGATAACGTGGATGCAGAACACAATGATGGTTGATATCAAATCCAGCACCACGTATGCAGAAACTGCGCATCAACTTTGGTTGGAGCTGGAACAATGCTTTGCTCAGCAAAATGCTCCCAGAATTTTTGAGGTGAAGTAGGGCATCACAAACCTCAAACAAGATCAAGACTCTGTGAGCATTTACTTCTCTAAACTCAATACCTTGCTTGATGAATTACTCAACTATGAATCAATTCCTAACTGTACCTGTGGAGGGTTAAGGATTGTCATTCAAAATCAGCAAAGGGACTGCGTAATGAAATTCTTGATGAGGCTCAATGATACATACAAAACTATTAAAGCACAGATACTGCTGATCAAGCCCTTTCCCAGCCTGAATGAGGTTTAATCTATTATTCAGAAAGAAGAAAAGCGAAGGGAAATCTCTACAAACAACCTTGGGAGTGACTTTATGGCTTTGGTGAGCAAAGGAAATTTTGGCAAACAATCTGCTGGGATGCAGAGGAAATATAGGTATTATTGTACCTTCTGCAAGATACCAGGGCACTCTCTCGAGAGATGTTTCAAAGCAAATCCGAACAAACTCACATGTTCTCATTGCCAAATGCCAGGCCACACAGCAGATAAATGCTACAAATTACATGGATACCCAGCAGGGTACAAAGGACCAGAGAAATACAGATCTGTCAAAAATCTGTCAAATGTGAATGCAGCTGTTGGTTCTGAGCAAGGGGTTTTGAAAGACAAATCTCAAATGTCATTGACACTAGAGCAGTATACTCAACTTCTGGTTCTTCTCAAACCTATCTCAGGCAACTAAACTTCCATTCCCTCGGCAAATCATGCCATATTCACACCTTCATCCTCAGATACAAATAACCACACAATTTCTGGTATATCTCTATGTTCTTCTGTTTTTACTTCCAAAGCCAGCAATGTCTCAGAAATCCTTTGCATTATAGACACTGGAGCAACAGACCATATGATCTGCTCCAAATCTTTATTTCATTCCATCTAGAGTAGCATTTCCTCATCTGTAGCTTTACCAAATGGTCAGACTGTTCCTGTTACTTATATAGGAACAGCCAAGGTCACCAAGAATCTTACATTGCACAATGCTCTTTGTGTACCCAGTTTTTCTTTTAATCTGATCTCAGCAAAGAAAATGACTCAAGAACTAAACTGTTGCTTTGTTTTCTTTTTTGATTGCTGTTATGTTCAGGACCTTCTGACTTAGACAACAACTGGATTGGGTAAAGTGAAGCAAGGACTCTATTATTTGCTGCAAGAGGAAGTCTCTCCTTCAGCCTTATATGATGCTCTATCCAAACATGACCTCAAAACTGGCCTCTTAGCTTCTGTCAGCAACAGCAGTGATCCCTTTGACCTTTGGCACTATAGATTAGGCCATTCCTCTTATTTTGACACAGATACCAAAACCAACATATCAAAATCTTCTGATGATAACCCATGTCTCATTTGTCCTTTGGTTAAACAACACAAACTACCATTTCCAACTAGTCAACATCAATCTAAAAAATGCTTTGAGCTGATACATTATGACATATGGGGTCCATGTAATGAAAGTAGTCATGATGGCTGCAGGTATTTTTTGACTATTGTGGATGATTTCAGTAGGTGTACCTGGGCTTATATGTTGAAGTTGAAATAAGAAGCAAGCACCAATTTACAAAATTTTTGTGTGATGATAGAAACCCAATTTGAAACAAAAGTAAAAATCATTCGAAGTGATAATGGAGGTGAGTTTGACATGAAAGAGTTTTATCTAAAACATGGAATTTTGCACCAAAGGACATGTGTGGAGACACCTCAACAAAATGCCACTGTTGAAAGAAAACATCAACATATTTTAAATGTTGCAAGAGCCCTAAAACTTCAAAGTGGCATTTCATTGAGATATTGGAACCACTGCATTCTTACGGCTGTATATCTCATTAACAGAACTCCATCTCCATTATTAAATCATAAAAGTCCTTTTGAGGTTTTGTTAAAAAAGAAACCCAGCTATGACCATCTAAAGGTTTTTGGGTGCTTGGCTTTTGCTACCACTTTAGTTAATGGAAGACAAAAATTTGATCCAAGGGCCAGAAAATTTGTTTTCATTGGTTATCGTTTCAGAGTAAAAGGATATAGACTTCTGGATTTAGACACTAAGAAGATCTTCATCTCTCGAAATGTCGTGTTTCATGAAAAAAATTTTCCATTTGAAACGAATAAAATCAGTGATCCTAATGCTGGTTTTAGCAACACCGATTCACCACCAAGTCCAAATGAGTTAAGCTTCACTCAAAATCCTGTCATTCCCATTCCTACTTTGCCCATTCACAGCCAATCCATAGACACTGTCAGCTCCTATGTCAATCCAGAAGTTGAACAAATTCCTGCTGCATTATCTGATTCACAAAGCAATGAACAAATCAGTTCCCAAAACAACTCCAGACCAGAAACAGAAGCTGGTAACAACACCCATACACACTTACCCAGAAAATCGACCAGAACAAGGAGAGCACCCAGTCATTTGCAGGATTTCATATGTCAGCAATCATCCTTCATTTCCCCATCTCAGAACTTGGACAAGCAGAAGGACTAGATCTCATCAGGTAAGCCTTCTCCTCTAAATGCCATTATATCTTATGATAGATTGTCTACACCTCACAAGATTTTTGTAACCTCCATAACTTCACACATTGAGCCTATAACTTACCTAGAGGCAAGTACATCATCCAACTGGGTCGAAGCCATGAAGGCTGAAATTGCTGCCTTTGAGCGCAATGACACTTGGATTGTTATGGATTTACCTCCTAACAAGGAACCAATAGGCTGTAAATGGGTCTACAAAATAAAATTTCTTGCTGATGGTAGCATAGAAAGATATAAGGCCAGACTTGTTGCTAAAGGGTACACACAGTAGGAGGGGTTGGATTACCATGAAACCTTCTCCCCAGTGGCAAAAATGGTTACTGTGAGAACCCTGTTAGCAATTGCAGCAGTAAGAGGGTGGTTCTTGCAACAATTAGATATCAATAATGCCTTCTTACATGGGGACTTGGAGGAGGAGGTGTACATGGAATTGCCCCCGGCGTATCCCAATGAAAATGGAAGAAAAGTATGCAAGTTAAACAAAAGTTTGTATGGCCTCAAACAGGCCTCACGTCAATGTACTCAAAACTTTCAAATTTCATCACACACCAAGGATATGTTCAATCCAAAGCAAATTATAGCTTGTACACAAAGGCCGCTGAGGGCTCTTTCACAGCCATTCTTATATACGTAGATGATATAATCATTGCTGGAAACAACATGGATGAAATTGATCAATTGAAGAGGTCTCTTGATGATCGATTCAAAATTAAAGACCTTGGCAAGCTGAAGTATTTTCTGAGTATTGAAGTGGCAAGAACAGCAAGGAGGATTCACTTATGTCAAGGCAAATACACTTTGGATATTCTAAGAGACTCGGGTACCATTGGCTCCACTCCAGCAAGGATTCCCTTGGATCAAAATGTGAGACTGTCCAAAGAAGAAGGAGAATTACTTCCTGAGCCTGCTCTTTATAGAAGATTGATCGGTAGATTATTGTATTTGACAATAACTAAGCCTGAATTAGCTTACTCAGTCCAAATTCTAAGCCAATTCATGAAGGATCCAAGGGTGCCACACCTGCAGGCAGCCCACAAGGTACTGCAGTTCATCAAAGGATCACCAGGACGGGGTTTGTTCTATCCAATGAACTCAAAAATCCATCTTAGAGGTTTTTGTGATTCAGATTGGGGGGCTTGTCCAGACACCAGAAGATCTGTGACAGGCTATTGTGTGTTCCTTGGGAGATCCTTAGTGTCTTGGAAATCAAAGAAACAAAGTGTGGTCTCTAGATCTTCTGCAGAGGCAAAGTATCGCGCGATGGCAAATGTGAGCTGTGAATTAACTTGGCTGAGGTATCTACTCAGCGATCTGCAAATTACTCATTCACGGCCAGCTTCCCTGTTCTGTGATAACAAATCAGCTATACACATTGCCACAAATCCCATATTTCATGAGAGGACAAAGCATATAGAAATAGATTGTCATTTGATTAGAGACAAGATTCAAGAAGGTTGTATCTCAGCAAAACATGTGGAAAGCAAGTTGCAAGTGGCAGACATTCTCACAAAGAGTTTAGGTTCCTAGGCCTTTTATTCATGCTTATCCAAGATGGGAGTAGAAGACACTACTCTCCACCTTGTGGGGGGTTGTTGAAGAATGAAGGAACCTGAACCTGGTGCAGGCAGCTGCGCATAACTGTTCCTGCACAATTCTTGTTATTATTTCATTTATTTAACTTGTTTTATTCTTTCTCCATTCTGTTACAGGGATTAGTTAGCCTCTAACGATTTTGATTCTTTCATTTTACTGTATATATACTTTGCTAATTCAAACACAGATGTATGCAAGAGAATTACACTGCCATCTCGTCTTCCCTCTGTTCTGCATTTCCTTCCTCCATTTTCTATCTCATTTATTGCAGTTTAGCCCCACTACCAGCAGCAGAGTCAAATTTTTACACACCGTTTCACCAAAAAAAAAAACAATCATGCACCCACACACACATTACACAAAAAAAAAAAAAAAAAAAAACACGTCACACTCTTACACCTACCTGCACACACACTCACGGCCTCATACACAATAAAACACACACTGTCACACTTGCACACACACTAGAAGATGCAACAACACATCACTGCATAACCTGCACACACACACACGTCCACTCACCAACTCACACACCACTAATTCACATATACTCACAAGCGCGTACAACCAACACCAACGTACCTACCTATGCAGATGAACACACCCTCATGCACGTACACAACCCACGCCCATGCACACACACCCATATTTGTACACAATATATATCAAAACACGCACTCATGCACGCACAAAATACACATTGATACACACAAACTCACACATTCCATGTGCACAACTCACATGCCCACATCTCATACACATGCACACACATCCATGCTCTCAACATCCATGCTCATGTCCATAAGACATATTCTGAACCTAATGGTCTCGACCAAGACCTTAAATTGGTTTTTTCCCTGACCGGTCAACATTTGACCGGTTCATCATTCCCGAAACCGGTTCATGCCGGTTTTCTCCATTTCACTTGCATATTATTATATCCAGAAAATTCATAAAAAATCACAAAATTTTCAGAAAATCCAAAAAATATTTTTATATTTTGATTTTCATGGTTTTTATTTGTGCTATTTTAAAGTTCAGAAAAAATATTGAAAAAACACAAAAATAAAAAAAAAATGTTTTCACATTTAGAAAAATCAATAAAATATTTTTAAACTCAGAAAATCATTTTCATCTCGAACAAACTTCAAAAACCTCTCGGAATAGTATTTTCCTACTCTGAAAAACCCACGGATTTCAAGACCTTTGGAAGCGTATTTTGTACCTTATTTTCTTGATTTTCCTTCCCGATGATTGCAACTAAGGGCATGGACTCTTCAGAGTATTAGATTGCACCGGTTCTAAGGAGATACCTATATAGTATTTTCATTCTTTTGATTTTTGAAATGGAGTAATTTTGACAAGCTTATTAGATTTATTTTTGGGATAATTTTTTATTAATCTGGTACCGTTCATAAGAACGGGCGCGTAGGGGGTGCTAATACCTTCCCCTCGCATAACCGTACTCTTGAACCTGATTCTGGTGATGCAAACTGATTCTACTCTTAACGGGGCAGCAATCAAGTGTTCTAACCACACTTCAAAAGGTTAGTGGCGATTCTATCACACATTATTTTTTCACGAAATTTTTTTTTTCAAAATCACAACCATTTTTCCCAGTTCATAGGCGCACCCATTTTTTGCCAAAGTGGCTTTGGCCGGGTCCGGGACGTCGCGACAGGTTCGGTTTGGTTATAGATCTCCATAATTTCGAATATTTGATTTTTGATTCGGGTACGTGGAATTTTAATTCGGTTAACTGAATTATCCGAATTGCTAATTAATTAAAAATAAAATATAAATTAGTAATATTAATATATTATAAGTTAAATCTTAAATGTTAATTTTTCTTTTTACTTTTTAAAAGTCAGCTACTAGGATAAACACTAATTTTATAATTAATTTTAAAAATTTAGAATCATATTTTATTTTTACAATTAATTTTAAATTGTTTCGATCAAATTCGGTTAACTGAATTATTTGAAAAGTTGGTTTGGTCGGGTACAGTTCAGTTACCACACCTAATTCAATTGGTTCGGTTAGAGATTATTGTTACCCAAAAATTTTAGTTAATTTGGTTAATTAATCGAATTTGGCCACACCGATTGTTTGCACACCCCTAATAACAATTATGTTAAATTTTACCCCTAAAACAAATGTATAAATAAAATATCATAAACATCATACCATGAAGATATTAAATGGCCGTGTAAGGAAAGAAAAGAAAAAAAATTAAAAATTTTCCTTTTTGTTTTGGTTAGTGAAGAAAGTAAATAATAATAATAATGATAATATAATTCATGTTGTACAAAGCATGAATTGAGAGTGCACGTGGCGTGGTGCACGACAAAATATCTCAGCATCGCTCTACTCCCATCACCATCAATTTGTACTCTGCGGACCCTCATCGTCATCATTGCCGGGTGGCATGTTCCCTTCATCGTTTTTTTTTTTTAAACTTATATATATATATATATATATACATATATATAATTTCATCTTAAAGAAATTAAAGAAAAAAAATGTGATTATCACATTAAATTGATTCACTTTGTAATTATGAGTACAAGATTAAGTTTTTATATTTGAATTTGTGTGAATTTAAACAAATTGGATGCAATTTTACTTAAATTCATAGGAATTGACACTTTTTTTTCAAAAATAAAATTAATATTTGCAACATAATTTACGTAATTATGAAAAACTAATTTAATTGACTTTTAGGCCCAAGAACATCGTAAAATTTTATCTACATTCGGACTCCAAAATTATTACTACAATTCAAAAAATCTTTTTTAAATTTTTAGTTCGATATTAATTTGACTCACTATGATATTCACCTAAGTTTAGAGAATTTTTTTAATTTTAAAAAAATGTTCTAAGGTTTTAAGTTTTATTAATAGTATGCATACCCCATATGTAAGAGTAAGTCTTTGGTCGGTTAGGTTAATTCGGTTAATTAATCGAATTAACTGAAAAATTTTGGTTAAAAATCTCATTAACCGAACCTAATTTTGGTTAAATCGGTTAATCAATTTTAACAGATTTAATATTTTAATATACATATATAATATAAATTTTTAATATATATATAATTTAAATAATATCTATAAAATTTATATATATAATATATAAAATAAATAAATAAAATTTTAGTATATATATAATACATAAAATATTTTAATGTGTAATATGTATAATTATTTATTATTAATTTATACTAATCGATTAATTTGATTAACCGAACAGAAAACTAAAAATCAAAAATTGAAATTCAACGAAAATAAAAATAAAAACAAATCAAATAATTTTTTAGTGGAATCAAGCTCATCGACTTTACTCAATTAATTCGATTTTAACCGAATTATGCTCACCCCTACTTACATCTTTTTTACCTATAAGATGTTACATGTTGAAATTATTGTTTAGAAAAATATATGATAAGATCCCTATTCATTCCGCTTTTGTTGTCATAATCCAAATTTAATAAAGAAAATCGGCCGGTACTGGTATGGTCAATGTCAATTGTCAAGACTTCCACAGCGTCCAAAATTTTTAGTTGTTGGAGTGGGGCCAACGTGCATGTGCTGCATGGCGCATGCCCTCACCAAGTAAAAGAAATAATAATGAAGAGAACTTTTTATTTTATATATACATATATTTAATTTGTTTCTTTTAAAAAAAAATCAAGTGAGCAAATTAAGAGTCATTTTCATCGAAAAGACAAATTGTTTATGTAATCACACAATCAATAACCTTCTATACAATGTAATTAGGATTGTAAACGAGTTGCGTTAGTTGAGCTTTATCATGTTCAAATTTGTTCATTATGCAAATGAAAGAACTCTTACTAGATTGAGGCACTGAAATGCTTGTCGTGACGTCCTGAACCTTGTCAGAGTGGTCAGAGACCACTCTGACAAATGGGTGCGACTGCGAACTGGGAAAAGTGGATCGTGCATTTTGAAAAAGATATTTTTATGGAAAACATGGTGTGATGTAGTCGCCACTAACATTTTGAAGTGCAGTTAGAACACTTGATTACTATCCCGTTAAAGGTAGAATCGATTGCATCACCAGAATTGGGCTCGAGAGTACGGTTATGCGAGGGGAAGGTATTAACACCTCCTATGAGCCTGTTCTTACGAACGGTACCAGATTAATAAAAAATCATCTCAAAATAAATTTAACTAGCATTTCAAAATTACTCCCTTTTAAAAATAAAAGAAAATGCACAAAATAGATACTATATAAGTATTCCCTCATAACCGGGGTAATCCAATACTCCAAAGAGTCCATACCCTTTGTTGCAATCACCAGGAGGGGAAAACCAAGAAAATAAGGTAAAAAATATGCTCCTGGGGGTTTTGAAACTTGTAGGTTTTTTAATGTAGGAAAATACTATTCTAGGAGGTTTCTGAAATTTGTTCGGGATGGAAATGATTTTATGGGCCTAAAAATATTTTTGTGATTTTTCTAAGTGTGAAAATATTTTTTGTTACTTTTTGTGATTTTTCAATATTTTCCCGAACTTCAAAATAGCACAAATAAAATTAATACAAAAAAAAAAAAACATGAAAGTAAGTTAAAAAACATTTATTTAAAAATTTTCTAAGTTTTTTGAATTTTTAATTAATTTTTTGTGAATTTTCTAGATATCTAAATAATAAACAAGTAAAATGAAAAAAACTGGTGTAAACCGGTTCGGGGGAAGAGCCGGTTGAGCACTGACCAGTCCGGAGGGAAAACCAATTTAAAGTCTTGGTTGAGACCAATAGTCAACACGCGTTGCTTTCCGCGTGGGTTATGTGTGTGTTCAGGTGTATGCTAGAATGAGCAAGTAATGCATGAAGCATGTGTGAGCATGAATGCATGACCATGTGTGTGCATGAATGTGTGTGCATGCATGTGCATGTATGCATGAATGAGCACGTGCATGAATGTGCGTGCGTACATGAATGAGCACATGCATGAATGTGTGTGCATTGGGTACGTGCATGAATGTGTGTGCATGCATGGATGAGAATGAGCAAACATGCATGGTGTGTGTAAATGCGCGCATGAATACGCATGGATGTGTGTGCACGGACTAGAATACTCATGCATGCATGCATGCGTGGACAATGACCTAAATGATGATGTCATGGTTGATATCGGGATGCATGAGGTGGGTTGCATGCATGTATATGTATGGATATGTGATTATGTGCATTGCATGCATGTACATGCATGAGCACGTGAATGTGTGTGTTCAAGTGTGAGTGCATGCATGCATGTGCATGAATGTGAATGTGTGTGTATGTGTGACTGCATGCATGTGCACGAATGTGAATGTGTGTGTATGCGTGACTGCGTGCATGTATATGCATGTCTATGAATGTGGGTGTATATGAATGCATGCATGCGTACGTATGTGTGAAATTGCATGCATGTATATGCATGTGCATGTAAATGTATATGAATGCATGCATGAATGTGTATGTGAGAAATGGCATGCATATATATGCATGTATGTGGATGTGGGTGTAAGTGAAAATGTGTACACGTGTGTGTGTGTGTGTGTGTGCATGAATGTGTGTAAATAACATATGCAAAATGTGTAAAGGAAACAATATACAAGTAAACAAATGCTAGTATGTAAGTTAGCATGTGTTAGTATGTAAGTTAAAGTACAAGAAATTAAATATTAGTATATAGGAATTAAATGTTAGTATACATGAATTTAAAAGTTAGTATACAGGAATTTAAAAGTTAGTATACAGGAAATTAAATGTTAGAGTGCAGGAAATTAAATGTTAGTATACAAGAAATATAAATATTAGTATAAGTTAGTATATGCATGAGTTATGAATGCAAGTAAAGAAATAAAATGTTAGTAAAAGTTAGTATAAGTTAATATGTAAATTAGTAAGTTAGTTAGAGTTAGTATATAAATTAGTAAGTTTGTAAATTAATGTGTGAAAGTGTTTGTAATAGTGAGTGAACAGTGTGTGTAAATGAGTGTGTGTAATGTGTGAAATGGTGTGTGAATGAATGTTGTGCATAGGTGTATGAAAGCATGTGTAGTGTGTGTGTAAATGCATGTTAGCAATACATGTAGAAGTGTTCAAACAGTGTGTGTATCTGGGTGTCCAAGTGTGTGTATGTAGGTGTACAGTGTGTGTAAGTGGTGCCAAACTCTAATTCCACAACTCGGCATCTCACTCAAGCATTTCATCAAACATCTTGCACCCATTGGATCAATTCCCACATTATGAGTTCACACACTGCAGAAACAGATCGAAGGAGACCTTGCATCCTCAAAAAAAATAAAACTCTGGAATTGTTGATGCTCAAAACAGGGGGCGGAGCCGTGGTAGTTGGTGATGCTAGTGGTGGTGGCTTGCGACCGTGAGCCGTGGGTGAGGGTCAGATCTGCAACTCCAGGACACAGCTGATAGGGCACTCCGTTTAGCAAGACTGCACGTTTTGAGAGGTGGCCGGCGCTGGGGTTGCTGCTACTGATGGTCGTGGGTAGTGTGGAGAGGCGGAGATGAAACTGTGAGGGGGTGAGGGAGAGTTACAGGTCTGGTCGTGAGACAACTCTGGCGAACAGCAGGGAAGTGTGGTTGGTGGTGCGGACAGAGAGGTGGAGAAGGAGTGGTTTGGGGAGCAGCTGGTGTTTAGGGCCGTGGCCGGTGGTGATGGTGGGTGGCCGGAACTGGTAAGTGAGATCGGGCATTCTCGGGGAGATCTGGAGCTGATGGCGGCTATGCTGCTGTACATGAGTGGATGCTGCGGCCGTGAACGGAGGTGCTGCGTTGGCCGTGGGCTGCTGTGAGATGGCTGCGGAGTTGCAAGTGAGGGATGGTCCAGCCGAGACGGTTTCCTGAGAGACCCGAGCGAGAGAGAGGGAGCTGGGAGAGAGATGAAGGTGAGTTCGGGGTTGCTGTGGCTTGCTTTCAGACGTTGCTGAGCGAGAGAGAGAGGAGGGCGGCAAACAGATGTTGGCCGGAGATGGAGTTGTTGGTGGAGGGAGGTCGTGGAGGGAGATCGAGGATCGTGGGGTGGCTGGAGAGAAGAGGGAAAGAGAATGGGAGATGAGTGTGGAAGAGAGCCCGAGAGAGCGGTGAGGAAGGAGATGAATAGTGAAAAAATGGTGACCATTATACTCCTAAGACACCATTGATGATTTGGAAAATGAAGACAAGAGACTTTGTTTATTATTTTTGTCAAGCAAATATAACGTATGATTATTATATTGTTGACTAGTAACTTCCATTGTTTATATTCAGTCATGCACTTTGAGTTATCTATTTGTTGTTCAACCAATATTATATAATATGAATAATATCGAGTAAGTATTGGAGTTCAAAATTTGATATACATATCCAACTTACAACTCACAAGGTTATCTTCTAGTTAACTAATTATTAAAATATAATTATTTTATCATTAATGTACAAAAATTAAATTATAAATTTATCATTTGTTGTTACAAAACTTCAATTATAATTTTTATTTTTTGTTGAACCAACATTTTATAATATGAATAATATCATTTAGCGTGGTGTGGGCGTCCAATTATGTTGACTTTGGTATATTCCCAATAGGGGGTGAGTTGGAATTTTAAAGTTTTTTCCTAGATTTAACCAGATATCAGTAATACACAACTTAGGGTCTTTCTAATCATATACCAATTGTGTAGATAATTATATACGAAAATTAAATCATGTGCAACATTCACACAATAACATACATGTGCAGAAATATAAATTGTTGAAATATAAAACAGGACACACACGATATGTTATCGGGGTTCGGCCAATACTGCCTACGTTCCCACCTTGGCTCACAAGCACAAGCATTCCACTATAGGGCTCACTTCACGGGTGGAGTAACACCGATTACAACCAAGTCAATTAACGGGGCTGACCTCAACCTACAACTGCACCTTACTAGGATGGTGCACCTAACTTTGTTAACCGGGTCTAAGTCAATCCGGGACTATTCACCAGGGCTAGTCTCCCTCTTCAGGCCCACGCTTGAAATATAACAGATATAAAAATTTACGTACAAAAAATGCTTCTTACACAAGCATATATGTACCACCATGCACAAGCACTAATCATGCACTTGAAACACATAAGAACTATAAGCTCTATGTTATACGTGTGCTAAACACTCAATCTTATGTCAATATTCAATCAAGCACAAGAGTGTATAATCAAGCTAATCTTTGAAACTGTGTATAAATGTATATCTCAATCACCGTTCATGGTTTCAAAGATTTCTACCAAGAGTAAATGCAATATCTCAAAAATATTTTCTTAATATCAAAGCACTAAGAGATATTCAAAAATGAGCTTGTAAAAATATTTTTGCACACACAAAAATATAAATCCAATAAGTCTTGTAATAGTAATGCAAATACTCACTTAGCTATAAGATTTTTTCCAACCAAAGATTTATTAAATAAAATCAAGGGCAAAAATCTATGCTTAACCCCCAATTCGAAAATCAAATGCACAAAAGTAAGTGAGAGTTTCTAGCAATAATAATCAATGAATAAAACACTCACAAAACTAGATTTCTCAAAAGAATGGTTGTATATGAGTGTATGGGGTTTGTATGAAGAAATAACACTCTAAAAAATACAGAGGATATTTTGCTTAATCAATGTGCTAATCTTACGTTAATCCAACCCCTATATAAAGAGAGGGTCAAAATTATGACCATTGGGGATACATAGGGTATTATTAAAATAGTTTTAAAATCGATTAGAAAAATTAACCATGTTTAACCCCTCTTAATTGTGGTAAAAAAAATAGCCAACTTGAGAGTTTCGGGCGCCTGACCCATGGTTCGGTCGCCCAAACAAAAACATGAAGAAAAATAGTTTTTTCATGTTTGGGTGCCCAAGGAAAGAGTCGGTTTTCTGAACCAAAGCGATTTTCCGAAAGTCCGAGATTCGGTTGCCCGGTCTCAAGTTTGGTTTATCGAACTCATATGTTCGGTCGCTTGAGGCCATTTTGAACGTGAAAGTTCGAGCTACCGAGTTGGTGAGAGAGTCAAAATTAAGGTTCGGTTGAGGACGCTATGGTCATTTTGGTTCAGTCGCTTGAAACCAAGTCAACATTCTGACTGGTCAAAGGTTCAGTCGCCCGAAGTGTTTTGAACACAATGGTTTGGTCGCCCGAAGCCTCACTGATTTTATTTTATAAGTCCAATCTTAAAGCAATTAATTCCCTTGATAATATATGTGATATTAGCGACTATCTTATGTACATGTGCAAGAACCTAAGGTCTTTTGAGGTCTATCGAAATTGGTCGACGAAAGGGTGATCCCTAAGGTCCATCTATGATCTTGAGCTTATCAATTCCTACATGCATGATGCATATCAATTAGTACATACCATTCCTACTTTATTATTACAAATCTGAATAAAACATAATATAAAATTACAATAAATGAATCTTCTAGGTCTTTATATTCTTCAAGTCATTGTGTGTTGTATGATATTGCCAATTGATCTTGCACACAAACTCGACAAACATTAGATACCTTGTATTTGTCATTATTAAAAACGATATAGGACTCAAAAAGTCAACAAATTATATAAAGAATCATTACTGTAAAAATTTCGACAGAGTTTCCTTTTAAAAAATGACTATATCTCATCCACGTACCTGTTCAAAGAAAACATTTTTCCTAAACAATCGATACCAGTATATTCATAAATTTCATTCACAACTTTCATATACATTCAACGTATCAAATTACTGTAAAAATTTTGGCAGTCTCCTTTTAAAAAATGACTATATCCCATTCATGCATCTGTTCAAAGAAAACCTTTTTTCTAGACAATCGATATCAGTATGTTCACAAATTTCATATACATTCAAAGTATCAAATTAATGTAAAAATTTTGGTAATCTCCTTTTAAAAATGATCATATCCATCCATGCACCTGTTCAAAGAGTAACTGTTCAAATCCATGCAACTATTAAAAGAAAATAATGTTAATTGGGAAGGTGGGAATGGTCACAACATTCATTCACACCTGTTATACACAACTTTCATTCACATATACATGTTGTGGAAAATGAATAAATATTCCTAATTATATACATAAATAATACAACAATGCTATACAAATGAAAAAATAAAAAATAGATGTTGTACAAATGAAATAAAAATAATCAATCATACTACTCTGTGCTGTATGGAGGTCGTCTCCGGTTTTGGGATGGCTGCCGTCTACATCTGTCCTCTCCTGGCATCTCCTCTATACCAGATATCTTATGAGTTTCTACTGTATGCAATTCACAAGTCACTGAAACTGCCATGCTGGTGGCATTCAATTCAATCAACATGCACTCCTAATCAACTACCAGCATGCATTTCACAATATTGCATCAATCATGCAATTGACGTTCCAGATTAATTATATCCACACAGTATATTCAACTGTATATTCGTTATTAATTTTTGTTATTACTTTCTAATTAATAACAATACATATATGTGCACGTGAATGGGAGTTTGCATGTGTATATTTGTGTACATGTATAAGTATACTTGTTTAAAATAAATTACTAATATTTATCAATCAATTTATTTAAGAATTAATTTTTAAAATAGTTATTTATTTTTTATTTAAATTTATTAAGAGCAGCTAGGTTTTCTATATATATATTTTTTATAGATTTATGCTTATGGCTCTGCTTGATTGAATGCAAATTATGCAATAATTATGCTTAACTATACAAAATACTTTTATTTTTATATTGCTTATTTAATGTTTTACAATTTATCAAATTATAGATTTAAGTATAATTTTAATTATTATGTAATGAAATAATTTAAGGATTAAATTAGAAAAAATATTCTTATGTATGACAAGTAATATGTCAAATTATCCATTTTAAATTATCACTTAATTGAGTTAAATATAAATTATAATTTTTTTAACTAATAATCTATCTATCCACCATAGATTATTTATTTTGATCTTTTTTGTCAGATTGTTGCTGAATTTTTTGTAATTTATATATATATATATTTTCAATTAAACAGATTCTTATTTTTCTTGTGATCAATTGGAGGCTCATTTTAGATTTGAATTACTCAATATGCAATTGTTCATCCCTTCTAGAATTTTATTATGGGACCTCTAATAATAAATTTTTAAAATTTTAACTACTTTAAAGTCCGAAGCAAAAACTTATCTCATATTAGTTTACACCTTAATTGAACATAATTTAAGGATAGATATTTATTAAAACTAATATTAAAATATCTGTGATTGATTGTTAATTAAAAATATACATATAAAATTTTCAACCCTAATGAAGAATTATATATTGAGAATAAATGTAAAGCTCAAGCATATTCAAACTGCCGTATTCAATCTGCCGCATTCAAAATTTGAGTTGATAAAATATATATTTTTTTGAAATTTTTATAGGCAGTGTAATATTCATGGAGATGGAGATGAATTTACTCAACAATATATTATAAATCAATATATAACAATTTTAATTTAATAAAATACAAATAATGAAATAAAAGTCTTACTTCAGATGGGGGTTCCGGATACACCTTCCAAACAACAAATTGAAAGCAAAATACTATATTGTGAATCTATAATAAAAAATCTTCAATACGAACAGCCACGAAAAATCAAGAAGATTCAATGCAAATAAAATAGATTTAGGGTAAAATACATACCCCATTTCTACCCTTTTATAACTTACTCGAATGGTCACCTGCAAAAATCCCCGAACGGTCACCTGCCACTTGCCACGATGAACGGCCACCTGCTACTGTTGCCATCCTTCTCCCTGCCATAATCTTTGCTTTCTGTCCCTTCCCTGCATTCGCGAGTGAAGTGAAGGAGAAAGGTGGAGTTGAAGGCAGTCAAGGAAAATCTCGCTGGATCAAACAGCGAGATTTGCCACGCGTCACACACCGATCGGCCGTTTCATTTCCCATGCAAATCTCGTTACTTGGTCTAACGAGATTTGCCTTGACACGCGTCAACACCTAATTTGTCTAGCCCTTTAAATCTCGCCGCTTGGTTCATTGAGATTTGTTTAAATCCACTGAACCAAGGAGCGAGATTACGTAAGCATCATTCTGGAAAATATTTTTTTTCAAATAGAATATTATTTAATATATTATTTAAAATTAAAGATAAAACGAAAAAAAAAAAAAAACTCCAATTTATGAACACAATATTAGTGAAGTTCATTTCAACCCTTTTACTCTCTACTTACATTTTTAGCCTTATGCCTGAGCAAATGGTCCATTTTTCAGCCCCACCTCCTCCATTACATATGTACCAACATTTTCCATATAATTAATAAAACCAACTTATATCTCACATTAGTTGGCCAGCATTAGTATCTCATAAAAGTTTATGTATGTAAAGTGCCAACACGATGCACCAGTACACAGAAGAGAAGCTGGAATTGAATCTTTTGCTTTGTCCTAATCCTTTTTTCCTTTTTAACTTCACCTAGTTAACTTAGTACGTTCTAACTTAAGTAATCATTCTTAATGGACAATAATCCTCTTCACCCTTCACGTGTGTGCACTACTTTTCTTTATGCCCACAAAGTGACGAGGCCTCCTAGAGGGAGTCAAAGGTCAATATTTTCACGGCCATGATGGCAGCAAAACCTTTCATTACTTTCTGTTTCTTATTTTATATGTTCTTGCTTTCTAAATTTGAAAAAAACAATATTATGGATTGTGCAAAACATAAAGTTTAACTCTCATTAACTTGGTAACTTTATTGTGGAAGGTGGGCTGAACAATGATTGCATTCAAAGCCAACTAAAACAAGCTTATTCTTTGTTTGAAAATGCAATTATGGGTCTCTCTCATTGCTATTTTTAAAATCAAATTGGTCATGAGTTATATGTGCTTATTTCACTCCCTCTTAAAATTCAGATTTTGAATTTAAAGGTGTGTAAATTTAGATAAAGTATGATACTAATTTGAATTTAAAACTTAAAAGATTCTATTTTCATATACAACCTTAATTCACATTTTGAATTATGGATTTATATTATTAGTATAATTCTATTAGTTAGTGCAGACATAATTGTATTTTTAATCCACACATTTCATAATTTAATGTGTAATAGATTGTTTTCGAAAATTTCAATGGGGACAAGTGTCCTGAGCTTAACTTGGGTCTGCTACTTCTTATTTTTACTCCCGTCATCTCGATTGCTTGCATAATTATTACTATTTTTCCTTTAATATTATTTATTGAAAGCTAATTGATTATGGGTTACGTAATAGGAAATAATTCATTTTGCACCCTTATAAATCAAAATAAAAACATCTAGGCTTATGTGCATGCCAAGCATATATCTTGGTGGGCATTAAGAAGTGAGAATGGCAAGGAGCTCATCTTTGCATACAAATTGTTCGAAACTTGATAAGCACCTTATACTATGCTTTCTAACTACGTCAAAAGACAATTTTTAGGTAAAAAAGCAGTTTCACCTAACACCCGACATTGCCCATGCATGCCATTAAATTTGTCTCTTCCCACTATATATAGAGGAATTGTGCTCGGAATTATTGGTCCTACATGATCATAAGGGTCCTTTGCTTCAAACACTAGGGTTGGTGGTTACACTTGACTAACTTTTTCATAAATAATATTCATACAGAGTGCGACTAAAACACGTACGAGAGTGGTCCTTCAAGGGGCATCATAATTAATGGCAAAATTTGAAATTTTTATACTTAAAATTTTGGATTTGGATTCTAGGAGTGGATAGAGATATGAAATGAGAATCATGAGATATGTGTTACGTTGACAAAACTGGAAAGCTGACCAATGGAAGAGGGCACGAATGAAATGCTCATCTTTTATGTGAATTCTTCACTCATGTGTTAAAACATATTCTTGCCGCATTAGGTTTTGGTATGTGCACAATGCAAAAATGAGATATCTTGGGCATCATTCCTCGAATGTTAAAAGATGGTGCGAACCAAACACCTGCACATATATAAAAGGAATGAAATAGAAATATCTTATTAATGAGGTATAAGTAGAAATATCTCAAAATACTCGAACCCTATATTTGGAGAGGTTTTGAATTTGAATTTGTATTGAATTTGAATAAGATATAACATAAAATTATATTGATATTTATCTAAATACATCCAAATTCAAATCCAAGATCCGGTATCCATGCTTCCAAATGCAACGGGACAATTAAGCAAATGACCTCCATGAGTCATTAATATACTAGGTAAATCCATATACAACTCCTCAGTTTTTTTGAAAAATGATATTGGGCCTCCTATATTTTTAAAAATACCTAAAAATCTCTTACTTTACATATGTTTTACAAAATTAATAACATAAGCTTCCTTATAATTAATTAGCTGTAAAATTCATGAACTTATTTCAATAAAAAGTGCATTTATAATAATAATAATAATAATAATAATAATAATAATAATAATAATAATAATAATAATTGATATTAGCATTTGATATTAGATTTATGATTTGCATTTTAAAATTTTATATCTTATCATTTATTTTGTCTATGAGCACATGACTTTATGTATAATACAAATGTGTGGATACGAGTCCTTGTATATTTTTGTACATGTTAAACGTAAGTATTAGGTTGATCAAGTCATGTTAGTCAAGTTGAATTAGATCAACTAAAGATTTAATAAATTTTGGGCTAAATAGGAGTAAACACAAGTATGTGTGTATTTTACATGTTAAATTATTCTAGAATCAACTTGTACTTATATAGTAGAAAGGCTTGTTTTATTTTTAAGGCGTCTTCGGATGGATATGTGGGGTCTCGTTTTCGTTCGTCATTAGTTCAATTATAAAGTTTTGTTTGGTATATTTGGTTTTGTTTTTGGTTGTGTTTTCGTTTTTATCTTCTTTGTTAGTTATATTTAATTTATTATCCTAATTTGGTTGGTTGCTAGTACTAGTTTTTTTTTGGAAAGGTTTTTCTGTACTCTCCCTTTTGTTTTATCTTATAATCACAGTATTCTTCCATCAAAAGTGAGGGTATATTAATAAATAAATGGAGGTGCTGCACTCTTTTATTAAATAAACAAAATAGCTCATGCTTTGGTATAGCCTATGCACATTTATGCATATGAGTATATGCTATATGTACTTTCTTTTTTAATTAATTTTAAGTATTTCAAATATTTTTATTGTATAAATGGGTACTTCAGATAACATATGTTTTGCCTGACCTCACCCATACTTCAAGCCCTATTTAAATTTAATATAAAGATACATAATTTGACGTATCCCTAATCAATACCTACTTAGCTCTAACACTTAAACATATGGAAATTCCTTAAATATGTGGAAATTCAAACTCACAGAAGTCATGATTTGTTCATGTGTACAATAAATTAATTATGAAATATAATGATTGGGAAATAACTATAAAGCAATAATAAATAAAAATAATTAATAACTAATTAATAATAAACGATTATTCGTTGCTAAAAATTTAGACTTGAAAATAAGATAAATTGATATACTTTTTATGGACGTTGCATTTAAAAATAAACTCTCACTTGTTGCAATTTAAGGTCTATAATGTGACAGATCTATTTAGAGGACATTAAAATTTCAATAAAAAATTTGTGTGTATAAGGCATATGATATGGGTAACGTTTATTTTAGGGCTTATATGAACATAAAAACCTAAGTAGCATGTATGATTAGTTTGAAGACACTAGGAGCGGGTGGTCAAAGAATCAAAGTTGTAGGTGAGAATTCAAGAAGAAGATTTTATAGGGCAAACAACAAATGACTCTGCTGTGAATAAGGATTGTTGGGAATAACTTTGATCCATAAATCCAATAACCAAGATCATCATATTATTTAATTAAGAAAACTAAACACGAAACAAATACCTGGATTCATACTAAATGCTGAATAAATATCTAGATTTATAAATGTGTCTGTTTTGATTGTCCAATAGCCTTTAGTGGAGAGTTTTGGTCTTCCACAGTCAAATCCTTAAGTGCCTCACTTGTGTTCTTCTCTTTATATGGGGGAAAAAAAAGAAGAAGAAGCTGCAAACTATTTCTGACTGGACTTGGGGACCATAATCCTATTATCTTTTCTTTCTATACTAGGTTAATTTTATAAGATCATTAGTCCTAAATTAACTTAGTATTGAGTTTCTACACATTGTAAATCTCATACCTAATAGATGTTAAAATAGCCCAATAAAAAAATTGTTCTTAAATATGTGAGCCCACAATAGGAAATTAAAATTTCCTAATAATCTCCCACTTGGGCGACACATAAATATCGAAAACAATTATACTACCCAAACCTCAATATGACTATTATCCTAATAACATCTCCTTAATTCAATTTTATTCATCTCATATACTAGCATGAGATCAAAGCGGCATTCGTTACACTCATATTCGTAACTAAACCCATCAATGGTCACCACACTAATATACTCAATGGCATAGATCGAGTATGGATGTGTAGCATGACAATATGCGTGCTCCTTAACCTTAACATGCATATCTCAATTGGTCCTTCCTTATTCCTTATGAGATCAACCTTAGTTCCTTAGTCCTTAGTTCTTCCAAAAGGAAGATAACATTCAGAGTTACAAATACATAAAAAATGCATTCCTTTATTACTTTATTTCTATAGAAAATAATCTGAACCAAGTGTCTACAGGAAGGAATATAAAAACAAAAACAAACTCCCACAAAACTACAACATCGTCAAACAAGATGACACCTATACAAGTAGTGTGCTCATGAAAAACCTTGGGCAATAAACCCTTGATGAGTGGATCTGCAACCATGGAGTTTATCCTAATATGTTCTATCGACACTTGACGACTCTGAACCCTTTCCTTAACCACTAGAAACTTGATGTCAATATGCTTTGACTTTGTGGAACTTCTATTGTTGTTTGAATACAACACCGCAGACTTATTGTCACAATAGATCTTGAGCAGTTTTTCAACCCCATCCAAGATATGCAGTCCAGTGACAAAATTCCACAACCAAATTCCTTGATTAGATGCCTCGTAGCACGTTATAAATTCTGCTACCATGGTCGAACGAGCTATGAGAGTCTACTTAACACTTTTCCAGGAAATAGCACCTCCAGCCAGCAGACAGATATAGCTTGAAGTGGATCTCTTGCTGTCTTGGCATCCATCAAAATCAGAATCAAAATACTCAATGTTCTCATATTGATCTGATTTCCTATACGTGAGCATGCAATCTTTTGTTTTATGAAGATACCTTATAATTCTCTTAGCTGCCTTCCAACGATCCAATCCTAGGTTACTCAAATATCTTCCTGAAATTCCAACTATGTACGCCAAATCCAGATGCGTACATACCTGAGCATACATAAGACTCCCTATAGCTAACGCATAAGGAATCTTCTGCATTTCCTTCTTTCAAACCTCAATCTTGGGGCATTGACTAAGACTGAACCTTTCTCCCTTAGTTGTGGCTGTATCCCCTGGGTGACAAACTTTCATGCCAAATCTAGTAAGTACCCTTTCGATATAGCTCTTTTGTGATAACCCAAGTATACCTCGAGAGCTGTCTCAATGTATTTGAATTCCTAATACAAAAGAGGTGTCCCCAAGATATTTCATCTCAAAATTTTTGGTCGAAATCTCTTAGTTTCATGCAATAAGCCTATATCACTACTTGCCAACAATATGTCATCGACATACAAAACCAGGAATATAACCTTACTCCCATTGTTCTTATGGTATACACAATCATCAACTGAATTTACCTTAAAATCATACGAGATGATTACTTGATGAAACTTGTGATACCATTGACGGGAAGCCTACTTGAGCCCATAAATGAATTTCTTTAATTTGCATACTATATTTTATGGATTTCCAGAAATAAAATTTTCAAGTTGCATCATATAAATCGTTTCATCAATGTCACCATTGAGAAACACTGTCTTTACATCCATTTGATGAAGCTCAAAGTCCAAATGAACCACCAATGCCATTATAATCCTGAACGAGTCTTTCGATGAAACTGAAGAGAAAGTCTATTTATAATCAATGCCTTCCTTCTGAGTGAAACCCTTAGCAACTAGACGTGCCTTATATCTCTCAGTATTACCCCTTGAATCCCTCTTGGTCTTAAATATCCATTTGCAACCAATGGGCTTCACACCTTCAGGTAATTTGACAAGATCCCAAACGTCATTTGCTTTCATGGAATTCATCTCATCATTCATGGCATCAGTCTACTCTTGAGAATTAGAACTTTTTTTTACTTGATGGAAGTTGATTGGATCATATTCCACCACATCTATGTCAAACTCATATTCTTGGAGAAAGACAATATAATCATCCAAAATCGCACTTCTCCTTTCTCTAGTGGATCTCCTTAATGGCATCACTTCTTGAGGTTGTTGAGTTTGCTCTTCTGGAGCAATATCCTCATTTTGTGTAGGGAGTACAATGATATCGTCTTGTATTATTTTTTGAATAGGTTCAACAGCAAATACTAGGAAAAGAAATAAATTCCTCCTCAAAGACAATATCCCTAACCTTACTCCCCCTCCCCCCGAAAAAAAAACTCAACTTCCTTAAGAAACTTGGTGTTTCCCATCTCAAAGGAGGTCCTTGTCAAGGAATCATAAAATTTATAACCCCTTTACCTTTCAGCGTACCCAACAAAGTAGCAGCTAATTGTCCTCAGGTCCAATTTCTTTTCATTAGGCCTATAAGGCCTAGCCTCAGTTGGACAACCCTAAATTTGTAAATTCCTAATACTTGGCTTTTTGTTAGTCCAAAGTTCATAAGGAGTTTTAACTGCTGCCTTGCTTGGCACCCTATTTAGTATATATGTTGCAGTCTTTAGTGCTTCTCACCAAAGAGATTCTAGTAAAGAAGAATGACTAATCATACTTCTTACCATATCCTTAAGCATCATGTTTGTAACGTCCCTCACTTTCTTAACATAAAATATCACATAATAAATAAAATGGTCAACCCGAACCTGTGGGTAGCGGGGACACCTGTCAAACACAGCGGAAAACCTAGCAGCAATAAACATAAAATCTCAAACATCCAATCATAAAACATAATACCAGAGCATTCTATACATCCTCACATACATCAAAATATCTCTAGGGTCAAACACAAAATAACTCTGACCCTATTACAAAATCTTACCCTTCTCACAGGGTAATCTCACTAGCTCAACGGTGGCCCTGACCCGCCAGTCTCTCAGGGGCTCCTGAAAAAATTAATTAAGTTTGGGGGTGAGACACTTCTCAGTAAGGGAAAATAAACTAAATACAGCTGTGTGGCAACATGAATATTCAATGCATTTATACGTATATAGTACATTTCATAATTCCATAAACATCATCATATTGTACTGGGTAAACATATATTTTCACATCTATTAATAAATCATAACATATATAAAATCATCTATTATAACTGTAGTACTGAAAACAAACACAGAATGAATAGCTAGCTAGTGTCATGTATTACCCTCCATAACGGGTTATGCAGCCCGAAGACGGGACCCGACAATGGCTGGCCGACCACTGCCGAATCAAATATGTCTGTAAGTACGATGAGCCCGCCATACCCTGGTCCGGACTGCCAGGTGAACGTCCACACTCTACTGAAAGCCACATCGACTATCCATCTCCCATCCCCTCATGGGACGATAGCACTAATAAGGCCTCGTGCCAAAATTAACCCATAGCTACGGTACCGAGCTCCTGGTCTGAACTAAACTAACATCCTGGTTGTGAAAACATATAATACATGATCATACGTAACATCATTACGGCCTCGTGCCGAAAACATAGATACGGCCTCGCACCGAAATCATACATATGGCCTCGCGCCAAAATCATAGTAAATATGGTCTCGCGCCAATAATATAAATACAGCCTCGTGCCGATAGCATAAATACGGCCTCGTGCCGATAACATAAATACATGGCCTTGCGCCAATAACATAAATACGGCCTCGTGCCGATAACATAAATATATGGCCTCGCGCCAAAAACATAAATACGGCCTCGTACCGATAACATAAATATATGGTCTCGCGCTAAAAACATGAATATGGCCTCGTGCCGATAACATAAATATATGGCCTCGCGCCAAAATTGTTTCAGGTATATATATACTGAAAATACATCATTTATCACATAATTGTCAAAACCATCACAACATAACTCATATTTTCATAATACCTGAAATCATGCTTTGTTCGTAAAATCTTTCACATCATAATGCATTTCACATAAAATAATATTCATGTCACACATATGCTGTTAAAAGTCATACTTCATATTCTAAAATCGTGAATTCCTTACATCTCATACATACATATACATTTTAATCATCATAGTAGTATTTTCCTAATCGTACATTTCATTCGTAATACACAATATAACATATGCTTTTCTGAAAATAAATTTACTCATAATCAATAATAATTTGTATGGAAAATTACTGCTTTAGTTTATTCCCTTACCTGACTATTGAGAAATTCCTTAGGACCCAAAATTTCACACCCTTGGCGCCCGAAATTTAATTCCTGCAATTTACATTTTTCTTAGATTAATTAATCTATTTCTCTAAAATAATACTCATCTAGCCTTCCCTAGGCTCCTTATACCTCAAATTAATATTTAAACTATTATTTAACATCCCCACTTAATTTTTCAAATTTTTCCTGTGGGTCCCAAAATTACACCTGCGGTGCTCATCCGAGCCCTAAATTTCAGAAATCCTACTTCAATCTCAGATGCTTAATATTTTAGTATTTCTAAATTAATGCTAATTAATTAAAAATAAGTCCTTTAATAATCGCCGCACCCCAAATTTGGGATTTTGGCCCGATACCTCCACGAGTATTTCGTCCCACTAAACTTGTAGAGAATCATCCCTAGATTCTCGTGGTGGTGTCCGTTCGTCAATTGGGCTTATATTTTGCAAGAAATTAAGGAAAAATGGGAAAATGGCTTACCCTAGGGAATACGCTTACGCCGCTCCAACCATCGATCAGCTCCGGTAGAAATGACGGCAGCGGCGAATGGAGTCCAGTGGTAATTGAAGAGAGAGGGAGAGAGAACGTGAGGAGAGAGAATGAGAGAGCTGCGTTGCAGCAAAAAGAAAAGAAAAGAAAAGTAAAGAAGAAGAAGAAGAAGGAAAGTAATTGAAACATCTTGAAGCTTCTCAGCTTCAGGATGGTTAATAATAATAATAATAATAATAATAATAATAATAATATATTTAATTAATAATAATAATAATAATAATATATTTTATTAATGAAATAAAAATAAATTTTAATTAATTATTTTTTTCTTTTTTCTTTTAAAATCCGATTAATTAATTAATTAATAATAATAAATATTTATTATTATTTTTTTTCTTTTCTTTTTTTTTTAAATCCAATTAATTAATTAGTTAATTAATTAATTAATTAATTAATTTAATTTATTTATTTATTTATTTTAAATCAATCCACTAATCTTTTATATCTCATTTTTGGGATTTTTACAATGTTTCATCTCTCAATAACACCATTCATGCTATGTTTCCCTGACATGGTGTACTGTGGGATGATACCACATTCCTCTAGGAATTTTGCAAAGGGTCCTAGAAGTTGTTCTCCTGATCCGTCATATCTACCATAGTTTTCACCACCATGGTCAAATTCGATAGCCGTATTTTTCTTGCCTAGTCGGTTCTTAACTTCGGCTTTGAAAACCTAGAACACGTCTAGAGATTGTGACTTCTCATGTATCAAATAAAGGTACCTATAGCGTGAGTAATAGTCTATAAACGTGATAAAATACTGTTGTCCATTCCAAGAAGCCATAGGGAATGGACCACATATATCAATATGTGTCAGTTCTTAGACATCTGATTGGCACCTAAATTCCTTTTGTTTGTTAGTTTCCCTTTAATACATTCCACGTAAACTTTAAAGTCTGTCAAGTTAAGGGGTCCCCAGATTTCGTTTGACACAATCCTTTCCATTCTCTGTTTAGAGATATATCCTAACTGCTTATGCCCTAAGGTGGCGGAATCCTCTTCTATTAATTTGCATTTAGTAGCTCGTGAACTAACATGCAATGACTCATTATTAGAGGCAATAGTATCCAACATATATAAATTGTCAACCAAAGATCTTGTTGCAACCATATTTGAATTTTGAAAAATACAAAATTTATTATTTCCGAAAGAACAAGAATAACCAAATTTGTCTAATATAGAAATTGAAACCAAATTCCATCTAAAAGATGGTACCATATATGTCTCTTCCAAATTCAAAATACAGCCGGATTTAAATAACAATCTAAATGTCTCAGTTGCCTCAACCTCAACTTTATTGCCATTGTCTACGTAGATGAATATTTCAGCATCAATTAGCTATTGGCTTCTTAGGCAGCCTTGCATTGACACACTTATGTGAGTAGTAGCACCCGAATCTACCCACCATTTATGTAAAGGTACTATAGCCAAATTAACTTTAGAACAAACTAAAGTTACAAGCGTACCTTTCTTTTCCCATCAAGTGGCGTAATTGGGACAGTCCCTCTTGAGGTGTCCTCCCTTCCTGCAGAAGTAGCAACCAAACTCTTGGTCTGATTTCTTTTGCAGTTTTCCTTGGGATGTCCCAACTTCAGAATCCTTATCCTTCTTCATTTTTTTATCCTTAAAGGAAGTTGTTAAGTGAGCACTTTCTGTCTTCTCTCGCTTAATCATTTCCTCTTCTTGCACACAATGAGCAATAAGCTCATTCAAAGTCCATTTCTCCTTTCGACTCTTGTAACTTACAGTGAACTGACTGTATTATGTAGGAAGGGAAATCAAAACTAAGTGCACAAGCAAGTCATCAGTCAACTCAAACTTAAGTGCCTTTAGCTTTGAAGCGATATTAGACATTTCCATAATATATTCCCTAATATGCTTCTGGAATAGAGCATTTCATGATCATTAGGCTCATACTCCCACCTTTCCAAGTCACTCTTCATATCAGAGGTACTTGTATCCGTAAGGGCGGGAAGCCGTTCTGTCCATAACGCAAGATCTAGATCCATATAGTTTAGAACAATCATGACGTTCTCCTTCTAGTTCTTAAAGTTGGAGCCGTTAAGCATCGAAATGGAATTTATGTTGGCAGAAATTGTAGTAGTAGATGTAGTAACTGAATGTAGAACAAAAGAAAAAAACCAAACAACATGCTTAGTCCTAATATACAAGTAATATTAAATTCCTAAATGAGTTCCATACATACATGACAAGTAAATTAACAAATAAAAGTGGGCCTCATCTGAGGATACCTAGTACAACATTAATATTCTATCTTTGAACAGAAATATTAACTTGTTAATGGTATCCTTCATGCAGTGATCAAATATTTACAATAAATCCTGTCAAACAACAAGTCTTTCTTTGGACCGACTTATTATTCACATGAATTACCTAACAATTATAACGTATTTATCACCTTAAGTATGCAAGTTATTTGGCCTAGCATTGACCTTCCTTTGGGCCGATCATTGCTCACACAAATAATACACATACGTCCCTAATGTTTCAATATAAATGCATTTAGAGAATAGAGGTTACTTTGACAACTTATTACTTCAATATACTTATACCGAAACAATAGGCATACACAAATTACCTTATAAAGAAATTTTTTTTATAAGTCAGACCATGGATAATTTATCAACATTTCAGAAATAACATTTTTACTTTCTAAAACTTATGCCAATGCACTTTGTACCCTCACAAGTAGTAAAATTGTTTCAAACATGTTGATCCTAATCATGAAAAATTACCAATAAACAGAAGATGTAATTAATTAAAGGTTACTTTGGGAGCAACATTAATGTAGCATGCATACTGGGGGCTATGACAAATTTCCTAACTTCTCTTCTTTGATTCTTTAACCAAGGCTGCGGGACCTAAATTACAAGCCATCAATTTATTCACACAACCTACAAAATTATAAAATATTATATTGAGAAGCAGGATAAACAGAGCACACCAGTGGGTCTTCCACCAATCTCAACATCAAAGTAACTTTATGCCTAACTCCTCATCTGACTTCTTTTCCACATTCCTTATCTATAACATTTTTTTTTTTTCTTCTGATGGGGACCTGGAACTGCCTAATCGGTTATGAATAATAGCTTGGCTTCGGAAGAGAACGAGAATCACAGGACGACCATGGAAAGTAGCTTTCTTGTTATGGAGGCTCATGCTTTACCTTTTCTTTTTTCGATTGAACTTAATCCAAATTGATCCCCAACCTAAAAAAAATCCTAAATTAGGGTTGGATCCATAAAATCATGCAACAACACATCAAATCTAAGTTTTCTTTAAATTTCATCATACTTAGATCAGATGATGCAAAGTTTCTTAATTAATAACATGATTAGGCTCAGATACCACTTGTTGGCAATAACTTTAATCTATAAATCCAATAACCAAGATCATCATACTATTTAATTAAGAAAACTAAATGCAGAACTATTTTTTATTTGACTTGGAGACCATAATCCTATTATCTTTTCTTTACATACTATGTTAATTTTAAAAGTCCATCAGTCCTAAATTAACTTAGTATGTGACTTTTACACATTGTAAAGTCCATACCCAATAGATGTTAAAATAGTCTAGTAAAATAATTGTTCTTAAATATGTGAGCCCACAATAGGAAATTAAAATTTTCCTGATAAATATCGGATAAATAGGATGCACAACGAAATAAATACAAAAATTAAATGAAACACAACCAGAGAATGATAAACAACAACAATATTTACGTGGTTCGAAAAAGCCAACATCCACGGAAGCAACGACACAAGCAATTTCACTAAGGAAATGTCAAAGTACACAATACACTTGACAATGATCTCTCACTCTGTCAATACATGCCCAGAATGACATATATAACAGTCCCTCAGAAATTTTCCTTCAATTGCCCAACCACCCCAGCGTTCAAATTCAAAATTCAAAAACACTGCTTGCAGCCCAGGCACACTCGTCGATGAGTACAGGGGATTCATTGAATAGCTAAAGAAGCCCACTTGTTGGCTAGTCTATCCTCTCATCGATGAGTCTTCAACTCTGAGAATTTCTAGCTCTTGGTATCTACTCGTCGATGAGCACAGGGCACTCATCAACAAGTCCCTACTGTGCTCTTCCTTTATGTTTTTCTTCCTTCTTTATTTATGAAATCCAAAGTATAAGAGTCATACTATAAACAACAGTCTCCACCTTGGTGATTATACGCCCCTAAGAAGAATCCTAAAAAACATGTCCAACTGCTCCACCTTGAACTTGAAAATGCTCGGTTGGGTTTGTCTCCCTTCTATCAATTGGAAACATGCAGTAAGTCCAATCAGTGCTTGAACTTTTCAGAAGTAACCATTTCATCAGAATATCCACTGCATTTTAAGATGTGTGAACCTTCTCCAACACAAGCTCACCCGAAGTAATCAATTCCCGAACCCTGTGGAACCTCACAACAATGTGCTTGGTTCTATCATGGTCTATCTGATTCTTCTCCAAATAAAATGCACTCTGACTATCACAATGCAACACCACTCCATCTTGCTATAACCCTGGCTCTCTGACTAAATCGGTAAGCCATAAGGCTTCCTTTGCAGCTTTGGCAACTGCCATATATTTTGCCTCAGTCATGGATCCATGGATCCCCACATACCGGTCCTCCTATAAAGGTAAATACATATCCCGTTGTAGACCTTATGTCATCTATATCTCGAGCATAATCAGCATCTACAAACCCCATAACTAAAGGACAACCTTGTTGCTTGCTGAACATGATGTCATATCTTGATGTACCCCGTAAGTATCTGATTATCCATTTAATGACTTTCCAATGCTCGCTTCTTGGATTAGATGGACACTTACTTACCACACTCACAACATAAGCCAAATTTGGCCTCGTACACACCATAGCATACATTAAACTCCCAACAACACTAGCATAGAGGACCTTTGACATATCTCGAATTTCCTCATCAGTACTTGGGCAACCTACAGTAGACAGCTTAAAATGATTCGTTAAAGGTGTACACACAAGTTTTGCATTAGCCATGCTAAACCTGTCCAACACTTTATGCACATAACTACCTTAAGATAGCCATAATCTACCTGCAATTCTGTCTCAGCGAATCTCCTTCCCAAGTATTTTCTTGGCTAAGCCAAGATCCTTCATGTCAAATTCCTTATACAACAAGTCCTTTAACTAATTCACCTCAGTTAATTCTTTTGTAGCTATTAAAATGTCATCAATGTACAATAACAAGAAAATAAGAGAACCATCCTCAATCTTGTTCATATACAGCAGTCATACACACTCCTTTTGTAGCCAATCTTGATCATGTAAAATTCAAACCATTTATACCATTGCCTTGGAGACTATTTTAGCACATAAAGAGATTTCTTCAACCTACAAACTAAATTTTCTTTTCCTGACTCAATAAATCCCTCCGGTTGTACCATATAGATTTGTTCCTCAAGTCACCGTGAAGAAACGTTGTCTTCACATCCATTTGTTCCAAATGAAAATCATAATGTGCTACCAACTCCAACATAATTATGATAGAAGTATGTCAGATTACTAGAGAAAAGATCTCATCATAATCTATCCCTTTCTTCTGTGAGTATCCTTTTGCCACCAACCATGCCTTGAATTTCTCTCCTTCCTTTTCTGAAATTGTTTCCTTCTTCCTATATACCCATTTGCAACCTATCAGTCTTTTCCCATCTAGAAGCTCCACCAAATCCCAAGTTTGGTTGTTATGTAGTGATTCCACTTCCTCAATCATCACACCCATCCACCTATCTTTCTCCTAGCCGTGCACTACCTCTTGAAATGTAGTTGGATCATTGCAACTAGTAAGGAAATTATAAGATTCTAACTCTTCAAATCCATACCTTGGTGGATGTCTCATAGTGCACTTGGATCTCCATATAGGGACTTGCTGGTTTCCCAAGCTAGAGCTCCCTGTAACCATAAGACCATGATCATTGTCCTTGCCCTGAGCTTCCAACTCTACCTGCACAACATGTTCATCATTGCCCTAGCTTTTTGGCTCTTGTTTATGTTCATCACACTCTTGAGTACACTTCACCATAACCTTCTCATCAAAGACTACATCCCTACTGATCACCACCTTATTTTCCATTGGGTCCTATAGCTTGTACCCCTTTACACTCTCGGGATATCCCAAAAAGATGCAATGACGAGACTTTGGGTCAAGCTTAGACCTCTTCACACTAGATACGTGAACATAGGCTGGACACCCAAATACCTTCAATCTGGAGTAGTCTATTGCATTTCCCGTCCAAACCTCTTCTACCACTCTACCCTCTACTGATGCCCTTGGTGGTTAGTTTATCAAAAAATGAACCATACTCACTGCCTTGGCACAGAAGTTCTTCGGTAGGCCTTGTTGAAATTTGTGTAATCAAGAGGGGGGTGAATTAGGTATTTTAAAAATTCTTCCTAACTTTAATCAAAATAACTATCAGTATTTCGTAACTTGGGGTCTGTGTAAGCAAGTACTAATTACCCAACCTAGGGTCTAGTATGGTAAATATTTAATGCTAATAGAGTATTTCAAATATATCTCTCAAAACAATTATAATATGCGAATGTGAGAGACATAAACAAGTATGATCCTTGATTCTAAAGTGTAATGTACTTAATGTATTTATCAAAGATTTCAAAGCATACTGAAATATCTACCACAAATATATATTTCAACAAAGAAGAATAGGTGGCAGTGAAGATTAGCTTCCAAAAATTACTTTTCCAAAATCACAAATGAAGCCTTTGAGTCTTGCAATAGATATGCAAAGACACCCAAGCTATGGAAATTTTTTCCCAAGAAAAAATATATGTATCAATAAAACTATGGGAAGAACTTTAAGGTTAACTCTCAAAAGATTTTAAAATCAAAATGAGTATGTGAGAGTTAGGATTTTTTAAAACAAATGTGAATGCTCACAATAACGACCAATCAATCTACCAAGTGCAATAATCTGCAACTGGAGATTAAGAATCAAAGCTCTCTCTCAAAGGATATAAAAAATATAGCTCAAAAATTTTCAAAGGTTTTTGTGCTAATAAAAAATGCTAATCTCTAGCTAATCGGGGCAAATAAGGGGTATTTATAAGTTTTCCAAAAATTGTTACTAGTGGGGACACAGCCGGTATTTTGGAAAAGATTAATGAAACATTAACCCCTGTTTTGTGCCGTAAAAACTTGTGAACCTGAGAGGTTTGGTCACCGGTCTTAAAGAGTCAATTGCTGAAACAAACTCAGAAATTTTGAAATATGTTTTGGGTTTGGTTTTGTCGTTTGATGTATTGGTCAGCCGAGCCAAGGCAATTTTCCAAACCTTCGTAGGTTCAGTCACCTGGCCAACTGTTCGGTCTGCCAGTCTTTGAAGGCCGCTCGGCCAAGGTTTGAATTTAGGTGCAATCCCAAGAAGGGAGGGGTGAATTGAGTATTTAAAAATTCTTACTCTTAAGATCTTAATTTTGAAAACCACAACAACACAAGCACAAGCTAGGTGACTTTATCAAATAATCAATATGACCTAATCACTCACAAAAGTAATGAATGTTCAATTCGTACACAATAATCAACTAATTAAATGCAAGTGGAAATTGAAGTAAGATAAAGGAAGAGAGATGCAAACACTGGATTTTTATGAGGTCCGGCCAAACCCGGCCTATATCCTCACGGATTTCACTAATCAGCTCCTTAAATTTGGGCGGAGCTTCCCATTACAATCCACTGCTTATAAGATACACAACTTCCTCCTACTTCGTTGCTTACAAAAGACACAACTTCCTCCTCCCCAGTTCAAAACCCGAACCGTAATACAAGTGATAACAAGTAAATATGGATACACTCAGATTGCTTCTCAACAAGCTAATGAGTACAATAAATTCCTAAGCACTCTCACAAAATATAATATAAAGCTTGTTAACCTTATAGGTCGCATCCAGTTTTAATAATGACAAATATTGGTATTTTATGTTTGTCAAGTGTTTGTGCAGGTCCAAATCAAACTTCCTTGATAGAACTTGAAGAAACAAGAAGACCGTGAAGTTTTGTAATTTACATTGTAATATATTAGTCATTTATGTAATAAGGTCGATAATAGTAATCTAGGATATGGTTTGTATGCTTATCACTTGGACATCATACACACAAGATATAGTGTGAACTCAACTTGACCATAGTAAGACCCTAGGCTCCCACACACACACACACACACACACACACACACACATACACACACATTGCATAAAATATGAGTGAGAAATAATTGTGCTTAAATGGAATATATCTAAGCAAACTAAGAGGGGTCGGGTGACCAAACCTTGGAGTACAAAACTCCTTGGGCACCCGAACCTTGAAGGCCAACATTTTGACCTGCCTTCAGGTGACCGAACCGAAATTGTGCTAATCTCCCCCAGACGCCCGAATGCATCGAAAGGGACCACTCACCAACTCAGGCGACCAAATATTTTTTTTACCTGGCTATAAATATACCTTCATTTGTAAAATTAGCAGGTGATTAGAAAAGTGATTAGAAAAAGCTCTCTCTATCTTGAAAATCCTCTCTTTGTCCAAAAACTCTCAAACTTGCCTCCTTTGATAAAATCTGAGATTGCGAGAGTTCTTCATTTGTTATTGTGATTGTTATACTGTGCTAAAATCTCCCATTTGTATGGTTGTTTATATATTTCACTTGGGAAGTTTTAGCTTAGGTTTAACCCACAGATTTCTTCATTATAAATCTAGCGTGGGATTAAACCAAGGAAGTTTAGGATATTTGCATTTCATTGCAAGTGTCTCATAGCTTGATTTTCGGTGTGCAAAGATTTTTCAAACAAACAAGTATTTCTTCAAACTAGTATTGTGCATCTTTCATTGAGGAAATCTATTTGAAGCTAGGTTGATTATCTGCTAAGTTTACTTGGAATATTGATGTGCTATTGAGATATCCTATTTAGAATTCCAATTTGTTGCTTGTGTTGAAATACTCTTGAGCATCATAGTGATTATTTTGTGTTGAGCATTGATTGAGCAAAACATACATCACTAAGCTTACACTATATTCATGCTATTGATGTGTTTGTGATTGAGCGCACTACTTGGGTACAAATTTGCTTTACGTGAAAGCACTATTTCATTGTACCATTTGCTTGTAATATCTGAGTGTTTCCAGGAGTGGCCTGAGGGGGCGGTAATCCAGCCCAGTAAGGATTGTTGTAAAGGTTTAGGTCAGCTATGTGCTAATTGACCTGGTTTGTATAGGTGCTGCTCCACCCGGTTAAGTGAGCAACTATAGTGGTAATCCTTGTGCTTGTTAGCCAAGGCGGGGACGTAGGCAATTGGCCGAACCTCGATAACATTTCTGTGTGTCACTCACACTTTATTGTTTTTCTTGTGCATGTGTTATTAATTAAATCGCTTCATTTAATTTCTGATATATTTATATTACTTGCACTAGATTGACCATAGGGTTGTGAACATACTGCTGTTATGAGGAATACCTAGGGGTTAAATTTTAAAAATACCAATTCACCCCCCTCTTAGGATCACAGTAGAGCTAACAATTGGTATCAAAGCCACGTAGCATAGACTAGTTGTTATTTTGCAAAAAGATCACAAATGGCTCATAGCTCCGTGACCCCTTTCCCTGAGGGACCATCTTCCACACGACCTCCTATTTTCAGTGGTGTTAATTACACCTTCTGGAAACAGAGGATGTGCATCTACCTTCAGAATACTGATTGGAAGGTGTGGAAGATTGTCTCTAAGGGAAACTATGTCCCTATGAAAACTGAGGGTGGTAGCTAGGGTTCCTAAGACTGAGGATGAATATGATGATGATGATATAAAAGATGTTAGTCTTAATGCCAATGCCATGAATATTTTATATTGTAGTCTTGACGTAAATGAATTTAACAGGATTATGGCATGCTCTACTGCAAAGGAAATATGGGATAAGTTAGAGGTCACATATGAGGGTACTAGAGATGTGAAAGACAGTAGGATAGATATGTTGACCAGTGAGTATGAGGCCTTTAGGATGAATGTAGGTGAGTCCATTCAGAGCATGTACACTAGATTCACACACATCATAAACTCACTGCATGAATTAGGAAGACCTATCCCACATATGAGATGATTAGGAAGATCCTTAGAGGCTTACCTCCTGTTTAGGAAGCCAAGGCTACGACCATTGCTGAGGGTAAAGACCTTAAGGCCATGACCTTAGATGAGTTGATAGGTTCCTTGATTACATATGAATTGTCTATAAATGAAAGACTTTATGAGCATAATAGGGCTAAGAAAGTGACTGCACTGAAAGCATCTAATAACACATCTAGTGAGTGCAGTGAGTTTGACACTGATGATGAAATGACCATGCTAACCAAAAAGTTTAGCAGATTTTTCAGGAAGAACAGGAAGCCATTTAAAAAATATAGAGACTCTACTAATGAGAAGGGAGAGTCCAGCAAAAGAAAAGAAAAATCAAATGCTCCTACGTGCTATAACTGCAACAAAGTGGGGCACATCAAACCCGATTGCCCACTGCTAAAAAAGGAGGCTAAGAAAAAGAAGAAAGCCATGAAGGCTGGGACTTCATGGGACCAATTTAGCAGCAGCGGCTCAGATTTAGATCATAGCGACACGGAGGTCGCTAATCTGTGGGTAATGGCACACGAGGATGAGGTATTGTCCTCTAGGTCATTATCTTCATTTTATTCATCTGATTCTGATTCTGATTGCATGCCTACTTTTAGAGAGTTACAACTTGATTATATTCGTGTAGCTAAATTATTAGGCAAAATGACCAAAGGAAACGATGATTTGAAAAAGAAATGTGAGAATTGGTCAAAACTGTTTAATTTTACGAAAACCTCTCATGCCTCCATTTTAAAAGAAAAGGACACTACCATTTTTGAGCTTGAGAGGAAATTGGAGGATAGCACCAAATTTGTTTTTAAATTCACCAAGGGCAAACACAATTTTGAAAAACTACTTGGTGCCCAAAGAAATTCATTAAGTAAAGAAGGTTTTGGCTTTAATGGTGTTGAAAATGTTAGACGACCTAATCTTTATTTAGGACATTTTACGCGTGAGTCGAAGTCCCATATTCCTCCTAAAGAACCTAAATGCAGACTAAGATGCTTTAAATGTAAACAAATTGGCCATATTCAATTTGATTGTCCACTTAGGAAGAAGCATGCTAAAATTAGGAAAGTATGGATAGTTAAGAGAGATCCAGCTACTAACCCCCGTGGACCCAATGAAATTTGGGAACCAGCATCAGTTACTTAGCTTATCTTGTAGGTTTGCCTAAGATCGTCCTCTTCAAAGGACCAGTGGTACTTGGACAGCAGGTGCTCTCGGCATATGACCGGTGACAAGAGAAATTCACTACAATTGTTCCCAAGGATGGAGGCTATGTAACATTTGGCGACAATGCCAAAGGACGCATCATCGGGGTAGGTAAGGTTGGTAAGGATTCCTCTCTTACTATTGTTAATGTTTTGTTGGTTGATGGACTGAAACATAATCTACTTAGCATAAGTCAGTTGTGTGACATAGGATATAAAGTATCTTTTGAAAATGACAAATGCATAGTAGAAAATAAAACAGATCACAAAGTGTTTTTTACTACTGATAGACATGAAAATGATTATACTACCTCTCTTGATAATTTAGCTTCACAACAAGTAACATGTTTTTCTACTATAAATAAAGCTAGTTGGTTGTGGCATAGGCGCTTAGGACATGCTAGCATGGATTTATTATCTAAACTTGTTAGAAAAGAATTGGTTAAAGGCTTTCCTAAAATGTCTTTTGGGAAGGATAAAATCTGTGATGCATGTCAAATGGGCAAGCAAACAAAATCTAGTTTTAAGAAAAAGAAATTCATATATACTACTAGACCTTTAGAGATGCTTCACCTAGATTTGTTTGGACCTAATTCCGTGTAAAGTCTCGGTGGTAAATCTTATGCCTTTGCAATTGTGGATGACTTTTTTAGATTCACATAGGTGTTGTTTCTTGCACATAAAAATAAATCATGTGAACAGTTTACCAAACTTTGTAGGAGAATTCAGAATGAAAAGGGATATAAAATTACTCACATAAGAAGTGATAGAGGCACGAAATTCAAAAATGAAAGCTTAGAAAAATATTGTGACTTAGAGGGCATATCACATAACTTCTCTACACCTAGGACACCTCAACAGAATGGTGTAGTAGAAAGAAAGAATAGGTTACTGCAAGAGATAGGTAGAACAATGTTGAATGAACATAATTTACCTAAATACTTTTGGGCTGAGGCCATTAATACCGCGTGTTATGTTATGAATAGGGTGTTGATTAGACCATCAATTAATAAAACTCCGTATGAATTGTGGAACAACCATAGACTTAATATTTTCTATTTTCATGTGTTTGGTTGTAAATGCTTTGTGCTTAGGGATAATGAACACTTAGGAAAATTTGACTCTAAATCTGATGAAGGTATTTTCCTAGGTTATGCACTCAATAGTAAAGCATATAGAGTTTTCAAAAAAAGGACATTAACTTTTATTGAAACCATTCATGTTGTCTTTGATGAATCTAATCCATTTTCTAAGAAAGACGATGAAGGTGATATTGATATAAGAAAATGCTTAGATAAAATATCTATTGAAAACAATGTAGGTGAAAATCTAGAAGCAAATGAAAAATCACTTGAAGAAAATGTAAATGGAAATTAGAAGTTGCCTTAAGATTGGAAATTCATCAAAAATCATCCTATAGATCAAATCATAGGTGAACCGTCCCGTGGTGTAGCCACAAGATCCTCCTTGAGAAATCTAGTAACTCACTCCGCTTTCTTGTCCCAAGAACCTAGAAATATTAAAGAAGCAATAGAAGATGAGTCTTGGGTAATGTCCATGCAAAAAGAACTTAACCAATTTGAAAGAAGTAAAGTGTGGACTCTAGTTCCTAAGCCTAATGAGCATGAGCACACCATCATTGGAACTAAATGGGTATATAGAAATAATAAAGATGAGAATGCGGTAGTAACTAGGAATAAAGCTAGACTAGTTGCCCAAGGGTATAACCAACACGAAGGGATTGACTTTGATGAAACATATGCTCCTGTTGTTAGGTTAGAAGCCATTCATATGCTACTTGCCTTTGCCACTTTTAAAAATTTTAAATTGTTTCAAATGGATGCTAAAAATGCTTTTCTAAATGACTTTATTAATGAAGAAGTATATGTAGAACAACCGCCTGATTTTGAAAATCATAAATACCCAGATCACGTTTACCGGTTGTCTAAAGCCTTGTATGAATTGAAACAAGCTCCTAGAGCTTGGTATAAGAGGCTTAATGGTTTTCTATTAGAAAATGGGTTTAACCATGGCAAGATTGACACTACACTCTTCATCAAATCTAAAAATGATGATATGCTCCTTGTTCAAATTTATGTGGACAATATCATTTTTGGAGCAACCAATGATGAGTTGTGTAATGAATTTGCCAAATGCATGCAAAGTGAGTTTGAAATGAGCATGATGGATGAACTTCGTTTCTTCTTAGGGTTGCAGATTAAGTAAGCTAAGAATGGTCATATACCAATCTAAATATATCAGGGACTTGCTAAAGAAATTTAATATGGAAGATTGTAAAATTCTTGGTACACCTATGAATTCTTCTATTAAGCTTGATAAAGATGAGCAAGACATTCCTATTGACATAAAATTATATCATGGTATGATTGGAAGTCTTTTATATCTCGCCGGTAGTAGGCCTGCCATTATGTTTAGTGTATATATGTGTACTAGGTTTCAAGTCGCCCCTAAGGAATCCCACTTAAAAGGTGTTAAAAGAATCCTTAGGTATTTGGTTGGGACTGTAGAGTTAGGCTTGTAGTACCCTAAGCATACATCCCTTGAGATTGTAAGTTATACGGATGCTGACTTTGCCAGTAGTAAGGTTGATAGAAAGAGTACTAGTGGCACTTGTCATTACTTAGGACAATCTTTTGTTTCTTGGTTCTCCAAGAAACAGAACTCAGTTGTCTTATCCACATCAGAAGCAGAATATATTGCGGCTAGAAGTTGTTGTGCCCAAACTCTTTATATGAAACAACAACTTGTGGATTTTGGATTGTACGATGAAACCATACCGATTAAATGTGATAATACTAGTGCAATCGACATCTCTAAAAATCCTATCTCACTTTCACGAACTAAGCACATTGAAATTAGACACCACTCTTGAGTTTGTATGCACTAATGAACAATGGGCAGATATATTGACTAAACCACTTCCCGATGATAAGTTCATACAAATTAGACGTGAGTTAGGTCTAATGCATAGCAGAGAGGCTTCTTAGGTGTTTCGTGTTTTGCACAAATTTAGGGGGAGCTATTATATGGAAATTATAAGTCTTAGCAATTAATATTATTATTGATTTGCCTTCTTGCTTTAGAATTTATGGATGTTGATTATAGCTTGTGTGCACCTGTCATATATATATGCATAGCATAAGTATATTGGATGTCATGGATATTGATTATAACTTGTAATGGCTATCTCTTTTGTCTATTTCCTAATGACATTAAATTTCATCTTGAATAGTTGGACTATACTGAACTGTTTGAGTAGTTGTTGATAAACTTCTAGGATATATAACCTCAAACAAGTTACTGTTTATACAAGTTTTATTTTGGAAAGTCCGATTTACAAACGGAACTTTGCCGAAATTTTTTAAAAAAATCTTTCCAAATTTTCTTGTATATTCGTAACATTTACCCATTGCCTAGCTCACTTTAATTGACACTTTTTTCTGTTGCCAAAAGGGGGAGATGAAAAAAAGGCGGGCAAAAATAGTGGGTAAAATAATTTGGTTAGGATGCATATTGAAAGGGGGAGCCTTCTTAGGCTTAACCCATATTTTTTTTAGTTGTATTTGTCATCATTAAAAATGGGGAGAATGTTGACCTTATAGGTCGCACCCGATTTTGATAATGAAAAATATTGATATTTGATGTTTGTCAAGTGTTTGTGCAGGTCCAAATCAAACTTCCTTGATGGCACTTGAAAAAACAAGAAGACCATGAAGCTTTGTAATTTACATTGTAATATATTAGTCATTTATGTAATAAGGTCGGTAATAGTAATCTGGGATATAGTTTATATGCTTATCACCTGCACATCATGCACACAAGATATAGTGTGGGCTCAACTTGACCGTAGTAAGACCCTAGGCTCCGCCCCGTCCCCCACACACACACATATTGCATAAAATATGAGTGAGAAATAATTATGCTTAAATGGAATATATCTAAGAAAACTAAGAGGGGTCGGGCAACTGAACCTTGGAGTACAAAACTCCTCGGGCGCCCGAACCTTGAAGGTCAACATTTTGACCTGCCTTCGGGTGACCGAACCGAAATTATGCTAATCTCCCCCAGGCGCCCAAATGCATCAAAACGGACCACTCACCAACTCGGGCGACCGAATATTTCAGTTCAAATATTCCTCGAGTGACCGAACTCAAGAGTTCGGCGTCCCGAACTCACGACCGGGCACCCGAAGTTACGTAGCTTTGCTACTAACTTTGATTCATGCTACCGAACATTTATACGGGTGACCAAACCTCATTTGAAATCTTTTGTTGAAGTGTCTTCTCGGGCAACCAAACCTAGGTTCAGCCACCCGAATCTCACCCGGTTAAAATTTGTTCAACCGTGGTTAAACTGGGTTAAGACGGGCTAATTGAGTTTTAATTCTTTGGGACTTTTTTAATAATTCCCATCATATCCCGAACGGGTATTTTTTCTACCTGACTATAAATATACCATCATTTGTAAAATTAGCAGGTGATTAGAAAAGTGATTAGCAAAAACTCTCTCTATCTTGAAAATCCTCTCTTTGTCCAAAACCTCTCAAGCTTGCCTCCTTTGATAAAACCTGAGATTGTGAGAGTTCTTCGTTTGTTATTGTGACTGTTATACTATGCTAAAATCTCCCATTTGTATGGTTGTTTTATATATTTCTCTCGGGGAGTTTTAGCTTAGGTTTAACCTATGGATTTCTTCATTACAAATCTAGCGATAGATTAAACCAAGGAAGCTTAGGATATTTGCATTTCATTGCAAGTGTCTGATAGCTTGATTTTTGGTGTGCAAAGATTTTTCAAACAAACAAGTATTTCTTCAAACTAGCATTGTGCATCTTTCATTGAGGAAAATCTATTTGTTGCTAGTTTGATTATCTGCTAAGTTTACTTGGAATATTGATATGCTATTGAGATATCCTATTTAGAATTCCGAGTTGTTGCTTGTGTTGAAATACTCTTGAGCATCATAGTGATTATTTTGTGTTGAGCATTGATTGAGCAAAACATACATCACTGAGCTTACACTATATTCATGCTATTGATGTGTTTGTGATTGAGTGTACTACTTGGGTACAAATTTTCTTTACATGAAAGCACTATTTCATTGTACCATTTGCTTGAAACATCTGAGTGTTTCCAGGCGTGGCGTGAGGGGGCGGTAATCCAGCCCGGTAAGGATTGTTGTAAAGGTTGAGGTCAGCCATGTGCTAATTGACCTGGTTTGTATAGGTGCTGCTCCACCCGGTTAAGTGAGCAACTATAGTGGTAATCCTTGTGCTTGTTAGCCAAGGCGGGGACGTAGGCAATTGGCTGAACCCTTATAACATTTCTGTGTGTCACTCATACTTTATTATTTTTCTGGTGCATGTGTTGTTAATTAAATCGATTCATTAAATTTCTGATATATTTATATTACTTGCACTAGATTGACCATAGGGTTGTGAACATACTACTATTATGAGGAATACCTAGGGGTTAAATTTTAAAAATACCAATTCACCCCCCCTCTTAGGATCACAGTAGAGCTAACAAAGCTCAATAGAGTGTATGTATTGTGTTCAATAAAATCTTTTGCAATAACAAATGTATGATCTTTGTATAAACATATGTACTATACGTTTACTATAGTGATTCAAAAAAAATTAATTAATTAATTATATAATAATTATTAAATTAAATAATGTAATATAATAATATATTAATATAATATATTATGATATTATAATATTAATATATATAGCCAAGGAATTCGATCTCTCTTTCTCTCTCTCCTCAACCACACTCTCTCTCTCTCTCTCTCTTTCTCTCTCTCTCTCTCCTTAACTTCTTCCTCAATTCTTAGCTGATTGAAGAATGGGAAATACCACTAGGTTCCATTCTTCGTTGCCAACATTTTAACCACAGTGGATTCATTATTAGGGTGCCGTAAGCACCACTCTTGGGATAAGGTAAACTCTCTCTCTCTCTCTCCTCAATTTTTCCTCAAATATTTAGCCAAATCGATGATCGAACACCACCATAGGGTCCTAGCTTCAATTCTCCTCATTTTAATCAGAGCAAAATTTTAATTTGGGTTTTCTAGGCACCACTCCAAGGTTAGGGTAAGGATAATGACATTATATCCATTAATTATTTTAAAATTTTACTTAGTTAGTGGGAGTGTGTGGGCCTAGGAAATATTAAAATAATTGTAATTCTGGGGTTGAGTTGATTGAACTGGGAAAATGTGATTTCAGGATTTTGAGTTCCAAAACACTGTCGGCTTGGGTTTTAGCATTTTTGTGGGAATTCTCTCCGTAAGGAGGTAAGGGGAATAAATTATAACAGATATTTTTGGAAAATTAATTGATTGATTAAAGTATGTGAAAATGAGAATATGGTATATAGTATTGGATAATTATGATATGAATATTTTCTTTATGATTATTATAGTGTGAATAACCGTTTAAAATTGTGTGGCATGAGAAATATGAAATAACAACTTTATATTGGGAATGTGAATGATACTGAAATATATAATTTGTACTAAAAAATGTGGATATACTGCTATATTTTATGCAGATATGAAAATACAAGAAAACTAGAAATATTTTTATATAGAAATGATGATATGAGAAACCCAGTTATATTTTATATAGAAATGATGAAATGCCATATACAGATATGATTTTATTGAGAATTGATGATATATGAAATATAAAGATATGTTGTATACAGAAATGATGAAATGAGATGAGAATTATATAGAAATACTGAGAATTACAGAAATGATGAAATGAGAAATACATAGATGTGTTTTATACTGAAATGATGATATGTGAAATACTTAAAGATGTTTTGTACAGAAATGTTGAACAAAGAATTATACAGACATAATGAAATATGAATACTAAAGTGTGGAAATGAGAACCCTAATGGACCAAAGTTATTCTGAGAGCACAGTATCGTTGCTAGCACTATTTTAGTGCAACCACACATCTAATATAGAATGTTGCGAGACAGTCCATTGGGCCTATGAAGGGTTGTGTTACCCCCTAAGGTCCAGACCAAGATTGGGTAGGCCAATCGTACTATAAACACATTCACTATTTTGATCTAACGCGGTAGGCCAACCGTGGTTAGGTCTAGCCTTTGGGCCGCATAACCCGATCATGTGGGGTGAATACATGACGAAGTGATGATCCTCAGGATGGTTTCTCATTACAGACGCGATAATGAATAGCCATGAGCTACAAACGCGTGGTGTATTTTATACTTGTGGATGCTCATGAGTAAGAAAATGTTTATGAAAATTGAAAAATGAAATGAACAACTATGAGTTATAGACGCGTAGTGTATTCTATACTGGTGGATACTCATGAGCTAGACTATGAAAATGAAAAAGATGATATAAGAAATGAATAGCTATGGGTTATAGACGCGTTGTGCTATATGCTGGTGGATACCCATGGGCTAGAGTTTGATTATGAATATAAGAAATGATAGAGTACGCATATGATATAAGAAATGAATGAGTATGTATATGATATGAGAAATGAACAGCCATGGGTTATAAATGCATTGTGCTATATGCTGGTGGATGCCCGTGGGCTAGAGTATGATTATGAATATGAGAAATGACAGAGCACATATATGCTATAAGGAATGAATGAGTATGTATATGATTACGAAAATGATATGAAAGTTTATGACACTATGTTTTATATATGATTATAAGTACATATCGATATATTTTCTGAGGTTTTATAATTATTTAAATGGATGTGTTAATGTATTTAAACTCATGTGCAACACACTATCAATAATTTATTCCGTCTTTTTCAGAGGTGTCTCAACCAGAATCTAAACATTTCAGGAAATAAGGATAGACAGACAGAGAGAGCCCCGAGGTAGAGGAGACAGTAGTACCCTAGTATTCAGGGTAGGTGGTTGAGTATGGGATGTGTTTTATGTAACCCCTAGACTATTTTTATGAATTTGTGGGGGTGTATATATGCGTGTAGAGGTCTTAACACTCTGGTATTGTATTGTATTTTGGATGGTATTGTATTTTGGACCTAGACACAGTATGTATTCCTCTGTGTGGATAGTAAGTTTGGATGGATTGAATACCCGGTACCCCCCTTAGGGTCGGGTTATGTGTAATATATGGTATTAGAGTTAGTTGACAAATGATGATTGATTATTATTATTTATTGTTGAAAAAAATGATAGAAAAATCAGGTTGTCATAGTTTTTTATCAAAGCATAGGAATGGATCTTGATGAGAGTAAGAGATGGGTAGATTGGGATATAAGTTAGTCATTGTTGGAGGTTAAATATTGAAATTTAGGGTTCCATATTTTAGCCTGGAGGCAGGATATTGTGTGGTGGTTTTTGTGATTTTCTTGGGGTGACGATTTCAGGAAAGTCATAGTAAACTATCGCCAGTTCTTATTTCTGAGTGATGACACTGAATCTTAAATTGGGGAATGAGAATGTTATAATGAATGGTTATAGGAAAATATCTTATAGGTCTTAGTATAATGAGTGTATTGGTTATGTTATGATGATGGAATTCTAAGATCATTTTGTGCCATTTTCTGGATGGACTCTAGAAGTAGCAGTGTACATGCTGGAGGTGATGATGTAGTGCATTGTAGTATGGGTGGCGGAGACCCAGACGCGGTGCTACGTAGTGTCACTTAGTAGGTGATGGCAGAGATGGCCAAGAGTTTAGAGGAACGGGGATGCACGATTGAGTAGTTTACACATATGCATCCCCCGTCATTCTCTGGAAGGACCGACCTACTTATGGTTGAGAACTGGTTCCAGAAGATGGAGGAGACATTGGCAGTTCTCCTATGCACCGAGGAGCATAAGGTATCCTTTGCTACATTTAAGTTGATAGGAGAAGCTAAACGTTGGTGGAGATCAGCGAGATTACTAAAGGAGTAGTGGCTTGAGCCTGTAGCTATGACATGGAGTCACTTCAAGGAGTTATTTTTCGAGCGGTATTTCGCCACTACTACCCAAAATGCTAAAGCGGCGGAATTATTAAATCAGACTTAGGGACACATGACGATACAATAGTATGCTGCCAGATTCATCAAGCTATCTTGATTTGCCTTATATATGGTGTCGGATGAGGAAAAGAAAGCGAGGAAATTTGAGGAAGGCCTGAGGCAGGGTTTATATGAGCAGTTTACGAGTTTTCCTGTCCATACTTTTTCAGAATTGGTGCATAAAGCCACAGTTATAGAAACCAACCTACAAAGAGGTATAAGAGCACATAGTTAGAGGAAGTGACCCATGCCTCTTGATTTTCAAGTAGGTACCAGCCTGGGGCCTTAGAGGAGACAGGGTGATAGACTATCATGCACCACTAGGCAGTGTGCCTACTCCTATACCTTATCGAGGAGATCATCAGGCACTCCGAGGCGGTCAGCAAAGGAATACCGCCTCGGCTCGGATCTACGCTCTGGTACTAGGAGACGTAAAGGTGGCAAGAGATGTAGTGACATGTATTGTTTCAATTTTGTCATATAAAACTATTGTATTATTTGATTCAAGGGTGACTTACTCCTTTATAGCCCATGAGTTTATCAAGTTTTGTGGGATAGAAACTCAGTCATTAGATGTCAGTTTGTCAATGGCTACACCGACCAAGATGGTAGTGTTGTGTAGGCAGGTACTCAGAGACTTTCTAATTAGTATTCAGGGGAGATCCTTACCAGCTAACCTGGTAGTACTGGATATGCATGGTTTTGAGATAATTCTAGGGATGGACTGGCTAGCTGCAAACTATGCCAATATTGACTACCATCAGAGAGAGGTAGTATTGAGACCCCCAAGAGAGCAGGAGTACAGGTTTGTGGGGACATGTGTGCACACCCCACCACAGATGTTATCAGCCATAAAGGAAAAGAGATTGCTTATGAAGGGATGCTAGGGGGTACCTAGCCTGTGTAAAGGAAGTGCTGGAAAGGCAGTTAAAATCGAAGGATATCCCGATAGTGAGGGATTTTCCTGATGTGTTTACAGAGGAGTTCTTGGGATTGGCTCCTGATCGAGAAGTTAAGTTTGGAATCGACCTACCTCTGGGGATAGCGCCGATTTCTAAAGCGTTGTACATAAATGCGCCAGCAAAATTAAAAGAGTTGAAAGAAAAAGATGTAGGAGTTGTTAGATAAAGGGTTTATCAAGCCCAGCATGTCATCCTAGGGAGCGCCGGTATTGTTTGTGAGGTAGAAATATGGTTCGATGAGAATGTGCATCGACTACAGGGAAATCAATAAGGTGACTATTAAAAATAAATACCTGCTTCCCCATATTGATGATTTTGTTAACTAAGTTCAAGGGATACAGATTTTCTCCAAGATTGATCTATGATCTGGGTACCATCAAGTAAAGGTTAGGTAGAGGATGTCCTGTACAGTGTTCAGAACACGGTATGACCATTATGAATTTTTGGTTATGCCATTTGGATTGAAAAATGCCCCTACCGTATTCATGGACCTGATGAATAGGGTCTTCCACTAGTATTTGGACCAGTTCATGGTGGTGTTTGTTGACGACATACTGGTGTATTTGAAGAGTCATGAAGAACATGAGGACCATTTGAGGACAAAACTGCAGATCTTGCGGGAAAGGAGATTGTCCGCCAAATTTCAGAAATGCAAGTTTTAGCTGGAGCAAGTAGCGTTCCTCGGGCATGTTGTATCTGGTGGTGGTATCTTTGTTGATCCGAGTAAGATTTAGGTGGTAGTGGACTGGGCATGACCGAAGAATATGTAGGAGATTAGAAGCTTCTTGGGATTGGCAAGATACTATCGCTGATTTGTAGAAGGATTCTCTAAACTGTCAGGCCCTTTGACTAGAATGACTAGGAAGAATGCAAGGTTTGAATGAACACATGAGTGTGAATAGAGCTTCTAGGAGTTAAAACAGCGACTCATCACTACACTGGTCCTGGTAATTCCTTCAGGAGAAAAAGATTTTGTAATTTATAGTGATGTGTCACGCAAAGGGCTCGGGTGTCTTCTGATGCAGCGAGGGAGAGTTGTAACATATGCTTTACGGTAGATCAAAGAATATGAAAAGAATTATCCTACCCATGATCTGGAGTTAGCAGCGGTGGTTTACGCGTTGAAAATTTGGAGACATTATTTGTATAGGGGTAGGTCACAGATCATAAGAGCTTGAAGTACTTTTTCACACAAAAGGAATTAAAATGAGGCAAAGGAGATAGCTAGAGTTGATAAAAGATTATGACTGCACCATCAGTTACCACCTAGGAAAAGCTAACGTCATAACTGATGCTTTGAGCGAAAAATCAGTGGGCTCATCAATGTTAGCCATGGTGAGTCAGCATCTGATCCAAATATATTTAGAAAAGCTTGGTGTGGAACTGGTAGAGGGAGATCACCAGACATTCATTGCCAATTTGGTAATTCAACCCACCTTACAGTAAAGAGTTAAAGCTGCTCAAATGAAAAATGCGGAATTAGTGAAGATTATGGATAAAGTGCAGAATGGTTAGGGAGCAGAGTTTAATATCTCAGATGATTGAGCTTTGAGGTTCTATACCAGGCTGTGTGTGTCTGCTAATGCTGAGATTAAGAGAATTAGCTTGGAGGAACCGCATCGATCTCTTTATACAGTGCATCCTAGTAGTACCAAGATGTACAAGAATCTTCAGGAGACTTTTTGGTGAAGTAATATAAAGAAAGAAATTGCTGAATTTGTAGTGCAGTGTTTGATATGCTAGTAGGTAAAAGTTGAGCATCAGAGACCGGCGGGATCATTGTAGCCACTTCACATTCCTGAATGGAAGTGGGAGCATATTTTGATGGATTTCGTAACAGGATTATCATCGATGTTGCATGGACAGGATGCCATTTGGGTAGTCATTGACCGATTGATGTAGACTGCCCACTTCTTCCCATCAGAGTTAACTACTCCATGAGTAGACTGGCCAAGTTATACATTTAGGAGATAGTTAGACAGCATGGTGTGCCAGTGTCCATATTATCAAACCGATACCCACAGTACAGATCTTATTTCTGAAGGAGTTTGCAAGGAGCCATGGGTTCTTAATTGACATTCAGCACAACATTTCATCCTCAAAGCGATGGACAGACGAAAAAAACCATTCAAATACTAGAGGATATGTTGTGAGCTTGTGTGTTGGACTTCGGAGCTAGTTGGATAAAGTTTTTGCCATTAGTTGAATTTCCATATAATAACAGCTACCAGACCAGCATTGGGATGACACCATATGAGGCGTTATATGGTAGGAGGTCCCAATCTCCATTATACTGGGATGAAATTGGTGAAAGATAGATTTTGGGCCCCGAATTAGTCTAGCAGACTTATGATAAAATAAAACTTATCAGAGACAAAATTAGAGTAGCTCAGAGTCGGCAGAAAAGTTATGTAAATACTCGCCAGCGAGAGTTGGAGATTGATACAGGGGACCATGTGTTTTTGAAAGTTGCACTGATAAAGGGAATTAGGAGATTTGGGAAGAAGGGTAAGTTGAGCCCTAAGTTTATTGGTCCATTAGAGATATTGGAAAGAGTGGGCTCAGTTGTCTACAGGTTGGCATTAACACTAGTGTTGTCCAGAATTCATGACGTATTCCGTGTATACATGTTGAGGAAATACGTCACAGATCCCTCCCATGTGATTACTTATGAGGCACTGGAGCTTAAGGATAATTTTTCATATGAAGAAGTGCTAGTGCAAATTTTAGAAAGAAAGAATCGGAACTACACACAAAAAGGATTCCATTGGTAAAAGTGTTATGACGCAACCACAAAATTGAAGAAGGTTCATGGGAATCAGAAGATAAGATGTGCTAGAGATGTCCACCCTTGTTCAGTGGAGCTCAGAGTTGAGCTAGTAAGCTAGTAAGAGTAAAAGTAAATGACAATGTATGATTACTGACTTGTATAGTGTAGGATAATTAGTGTTTTTGGTTTTGATTATGAATAGTTTTGGGAGAGTTTTCTTTTTATGTGAATGATTGTAATCTCTCAGAACCCTCCCTTGTAACCACAATATTCCTCCGCCATAAGTGAGGATTATTAATAAATTTGGGACGGGGCTACTATATGGGTGGCCGCCGGCTCTTCCTAGAACCGGATAAACATTTCAATGATTCCTAGAGGAGATTGTGATAAGAGTAGGATTATATTTAACAAATTTCGAGAACGAAATTTTAATAAGGAGTGGAGAATGTAGTAATTCAAAAAAAAAATTTAATTACCTAATTATTAAAATAAATAATATAATATAATATAATATAATTGAAATTAGGAATAGCTTCCTAAGAGGGGGGGTGAACTGGCTTTTAAAAATTTCTTTTTAGTTCTTTCTAAAGTCCTTAACTTCTTTTAATATTTAACCAATTCTTTTACTTGTTTATCTATTTTGTCAATCAAACAAGAACTAAGTAAACATTCAATCTTCAACCACAACACTTATTGCTTAACCAAACAAGTAATAAACTTTTCAACCAAACCAATCAATTTACCATGATGATCAAACCAAACAATCATAAGAATTCTCAGCTTGTGTGTAGCCCTGTTGTTAATATGAATTTGAACCAAGCCCTGTATATATGAATTTGTTCCTTCAATATAATATTCAATGCATCATCCAATCACTCTTTCCAAATATTCAAAATCCAAATAAACTCTCAGTTAATTTATCTTTGGGTGTTTAATCAAGTAACGTACTACCGTATGGTTTCTGCAAAGAATGGTTCAACCAACGTACTCCCTTTCAGTTTCCGCAACCCAGATAAAAATTAAACCTTAAGTTTGTTTGATTTCCAAATATACGTAGTTTATATGATTTTCAAATATAAACCATCCACGCAATTTAAATATGCACTGAAAATAAAGAATAGGGAAAGAGAGAGTGATACGGAGATTTTTACGAGGTTCGGCTTCAACACAGCCTACGTCCTCGCCTTTGGAAAAACCACCAAAGGATTCACTAAACCTGTTCCGTTGACGGATGGAACAAACCTTTACAACACTCCTTTGTTAAGGCTAGAGCCCGCCTTCTCCAAACGATATCCCCTCGTCCGGTCACTCCTTAACTAGGCTAAAGCCCGCCTCTCTGAGCAATAACCCCTTGCTTAGCAAACGATCCAAACAATCCTTGGAATCATCAATCTACAAGAAAAATAAAAAGAATAGCTGTGTACAAGAAACACTCTCTAGAAAGAGCAACTTAGTGCAAGTTCAGCACTATATACTTCAATGTAAAATATCAATATGAAATAGAATGAAGCTCAAGTGTAGAATTCACCAATATCCTTCTTAGATGAGGATTAGCAGTAAGAATTCAGAAGATGAAGGATTAGCACTTCAAAATATCTCAGCAAAAGAGTTTTTCGATGAGTAAACAAGAGAACTTGTAAAAATAAGAGTGCTTTCAGCTCTCAGACAGATTTTTCAATTCTTGGTGTGTTTTTTATTTGCAAAACCATGTATTTATAGGCTTTCAAAAGTTTCCTTAGATAATTTCCTAAGTTTTTAGAAATTTTGGAGCTCAAGAAACTAATGTTTAAAAAATAAATTTTGAAAATTTTTTGCACGTTAATAGTGTTCAGATGACTAAACTTTCGGGTTAGTCGTCTGAGGTGGTTCTGCCTAAAAAAAAATTTAGCAAAAAATCTTTAGATGATTGAACTTAATCTTCGGTCATATGAAGTTTTTCTTCAGACGTCTGAAGTTACACTTCAGTCGTCTGAAGTGGTTCTGTGTGCTGTTTAGTCAGCTGAAGTGCCTCCCGTGAACAGTGTTCGGTTGGCTGACAATTGAGACCCCGCTTCAGTATTTTGCCCATAAATTTAAGCTTTCTTGGTGTCAAACGAAAGATAAGAGAAAATCCTACAAGTTTCATGTTGAACACATTTTAAAATAATTAGTTTTTGATAGTGAACAATGCACCTTAATGCAGATATATAAAAATTGACAGCATTTGGAAAAACTCTTTTTGGTGTTTTTCATACCAAAAATGATTTTAACCTTTTTACAATAATTTTTGACCTCATAAAAATATTTTCCAAGTATTTTAAAAAGGTATCTAGGTCCAAGAAGTTAACCTAAGAGTTTCATAATATTTCAAACAATATTTTAAACATTAAAGCAATTACATGAGACTTCTAAGACATTAACATTCTAAATACTCAAGTCTTTATGCTTGCTTTGGCTCTTTCTTGGTCTTCAAGCTTTAATATTCTTTGATCTCTCTCACTTTGATTTTCTTTGGCTCTTTTGACTTTAAACATTCCTTGGCTTTCAACAAATCATGCATGACCTCATATTCTTCAAGGTTTAATATATCATCTTTAAATCCATGCTTTGACTTATTTAGGTTTCATTTGATCTTTGTGAGCACTTTGACCTTACTGTCTCATATGTGAGCCCTGAAATAACATTACTCACACAAATATGTTAAATTCCACAGAAAAGGAATTCTCGCTCTCTCTCTCTCTCTCTCTCTCTCTCTCTCTCTCTCTCTCGCTCTCTCTCTCTCTCTCTCCTCAATTTCTTTCCCAATTCCCGGCTGATTGAAGAATGGGAAATACTATTGGGTTCCATTCTCGGTCGCCAACATTTTAACCAAAGTGGATTTGTGATTAGGGCATCGTAGGCACCACTCCTGGGATAAGATAAACTCTCTCTCTCTCTCTCTCTCTCTCTCTCTCTCTCTCTCTCTCTCTCTCTCTCTCTTTCTCTCTCTCTCTCTCTTCGATTTTTCCTCAAATATTTAACCAAATTGACAATCGGACACCACCATGCGATCCTAACTTTGATTCTCATCATTTTAATCGGAGCAAATTTTTAATTTGGATTTCCTAGTCACCACTCTAAGGCTAGGGTAAGGATAATGAAATTATATCCATTAATTATTTTTAAAATTTAATTAGTTATTGAGAGTGTGTGGGTCTAGGAAATATTAAAATAATTGCAATTCTGGGGTTGAGTTGATTGAACTGAGGAAATGTGATTCCAAGGTTTTGAGCTCCAAAACACCGCGGGCTTGGGTTTTAGCATCTTCGTGGGAATTCTCTCAATAAGTAGGTAAGGGGAGTAAATTATAGCGGATATTTTTGGGAAATTAATTGATTGATTAAAGTATGTGAGAATGAGAATGAGAATATGGTATATAGTATTGGAAAATTATGATATAAATATTTTCCTTATGATTATTATATTGTGAATAGCCGTTTAAAATTGTGTGGCAGGAAAAAAAATCAAATAACAGCTTTATATTGGGAATGTGAATGATAGTGAAATATATTATTTGTATTAAGAAATGTGGATACATTGCTATATTTTATGCAGATATGAAAATACGAGAAACCTAGAAACATTTTTATATAGAAATGATGATATGAGAAACCCAGTTATATTTTATATAGAAATGATGAAATACGATATACGGATGTGTTTTTACAGAGAATTGATGATATATGAAATATAAAGATATGTTGTATACAGAAATGATGAAATGAGATGAGAATTATGTAGAAATAATGAGAATTACAGAAATGATGAAATGAGAAATACACATATGTGTTTTATACTGAAATGATGATATGTGAAATACTTAAAGATGTTTTGTACAAAAATGTTGAAAAGAGAATTATACAGAAATGATATATATATATATATATATGTTTATAGATGTGATGAGAATTATACAAGCATAATGAAATATGAATACTAAAATGTGGAAATGAGAACCCTGATGGACCAAAGTTATTCTGAGAGCATGGTACCGTTGCTAGCATTGTTTTAGTGCAACCACACGTTTGGTACAAAGTGTGGTGAGATAGTCGATTAAGCCTATGAAGGGTTGTGTTACCCCCTGGGGTCCGGACCAAGATTGGGTAGAAGGATATTTGTAAGTACTTCAAGTCATTACTATTTAGATATGTGAAGCTCCTTAAAATACAAAGACTTAGAGACCATCACTTGAAAAACTCTTGAAAATGTTTTTGAAAAGTTATAATTAAGTTTTTCAAGTAAATTAGATTTTAAAGAAATTAGAAATAGAAAATATTTGAAAAGAGAGGTCTACCCAATCGACTGACCATTTTTTAACGTGGTTAAGTCTGCCGACTGGCAGAAAACCTTGAGCAAAGTTAACTGTCCAGCTGACTGACTCGATGAACTGAAAATGCCTAGCCGACTGACAGTACCCAGCCGACTGACAATTTTGAACGTGATTCAGTCAGCCGACTGACAATTTATCAGAACTATTTTTTTTAGAGACAAAACAATGTTAGCCGCCTGTCTAACTGACTAGCTAGTACAAAACATGAACCAGTCGAGTAGGTCAACCAACTGACTCTGCAGAGAATTTTTGAATTTCAAACTTACGGGAAGATTTTCAAAAATGATTCTATGATTTAATATTTTTTGGAAAAGTTACATAAATGCTGCATGTTAAATGAGGAAACTTTTTTTAAAAAAAAATTCTATAAATACCTCCTTGATCAATGAAAAATAAACTTAAACAATACACGATTTCTATGCTAAAGTTCTCCTAAAGCTCATACTTGCTCACACTTTTGCTGAGGGAAAACTCTACGAAATTGCTAAATTAAAAAGGTATTTGGTTCTGATTTGCATCTAAAATCCTTATATCAATAAGAAAGAACCTCTGGTGACCTTTAAACCTTGATCTTCACATTTTCTATTTAGTTTTGGTTTTGAAGTATGATTAGAGATTCAACTTGTACAACTTGCTCTATGTTTAAGAGTGTTTTTGTACGCAGATATCCATTCCGTTCTACTAGATCTTTGATGGTTAAAGGTATTGTTTGATCGTTGGACCAAGCATAGGTTCTTACTTGGAGAGGTTTCTCTTCTAGAAAAAGAGGTTGGTTATTGTAAAGGTTTTTGTCTGCCTAGAAGGAACAAGGTATAGTGAAATCCTTAGGTAGTTTGTTAGCTTTACCGTGATCCCAAGAAGGAGGGTGAATTGGTACTTTTAAAATTAATCCCCTAGGTCCGTATCCTAACAGCAGTATATTCACAACCCTATGATCAATCTAGTGCAAGTAAAGTAAATCAAGTATAATATGTACCAAAAATTAAATAACGCAATTCAATTAACTACATATGCATCAGAAAGCAGTAAAGAGAAGTGACACGCAGAAGTGTTATCAAGGTTCGGCAAATTGCCTACATCCTCGCCTTGGCTAACAAGAACAAGGATTACCACTATAATGCTCACTTAAACGGGTGGAGCGGTACCTAAACAACTAGGTCAATTAGCACAGGGCTGACCTCAACTTTTACAACCAATCCTTACTGGACTAGATTACCGCCCCCTCAGGCCACGCTTGGAAATATAAAAGTATGTTCACAATAATGAAATTGATACAGTGATTATGCTTTCATGTAAAGCAGATATGTACCCAAGATAAACAATCACATACACCACCAAATGATATAATGAAGTAAGCTCAATGTGGTCTAAGATGTCTACTTTCAAATATTTATGCAAGTGTTGCAATTAATGCATGAGAGTGCAAATAATATGATCTTTGTATCACACAATATATTCAATCACAATGCTCAAACAAAGATTCTTGCCACACTTCAGATATCTCAACAAATGATTTTTCTCAACATATAAGCCTTAAGAGATGTATGGATTTTGTTTGCAAAAGGATTTGATCTCTATGTTCAAAAATAATATTACTCAAGGAATATTGCAACAAAGATCTTTAGAACATAAACAAATATCTCTCCAAGAATTTTCCTCAAAATGAAACACACGAGATATTTGAAAATGATTTGAAAATATTTTTAGCAACCAAAATCGAATGAGAACTTCTTAAGATATTACAATGATAGTGCAATACTCGGAAGCTCAAGTGAAGTCTTCTTAGGAAAGACTTATTAATAAAGTCTCCTAAGAAAACTTAAGATTTTGCTCTTAAACAAAATAATATCAATCAATCACAAATTTAAAAGAGCAAACCTATAGGACAAGAACACTTAATTCACACTTACAAACAAATTTTTCGCAATATGGTAAGGTAAGTATGAGTGTGGGATGCTTGGAAGTGAGTAAGAAAGATTTTGGAATTTAGAAGATTTTCACTAATCAAGTTTGCTAATCTTATGATAATCATTCCAAATGAGGGGGTATATATAGACATCCCCTTGATTAAAGTTGTCCAGGACACATAGGGAATTATTATAATTGTTTTAAAACATTTTAACCAAATTAACCCTACTTAAATATTTTAACCGCGGTAAAAATAATAGGGCAACCTGAGAGCACCGGTTGACCGAAGGCAAGGTTTGGTTGACCGAGTGTGCAAGTTCGGTTGACTAGGTGAGATTTGAACTAGAAGTTCGGTTGACCAATCAATAGGGTTCAAAGGCGATTTTTCCTTTCCATGTGGTTCGGTCGACTAGGTGAATTCGAACTAAGCAGTTCGGTCAACCAAACTATTGGCTAGACACACATGGGAACTCTATCGACTAGGTGGTTGGCTTACGATTTGGGCTCGGTCAACCGTATGGTCAAATGGTTGACTCGGAGGAAGTTCAGTCGACTTAGTAGAATGAACTGGGTATGGCTCGGTCGACCGAGCAGTGGTCAAACAGTTGACCCGATCACCAATTCGGTCGACCGACATATATGTACTTGTGAAGTACGGTCGACCGAACATTCATTTTAAGTGCATTTGGGTTCTATTTACTTATGTGATCACCCTTTCCATATAATCATTTATATATGTGCATGCATGAGTGTCCTAGGGTCATTCTAGGTCTTTTTCGTTTTGAGCTTATCTATCATACCATGCAAGTGATACATATAATTATTACAACCCAGATCCTATTTACTATTATAGACCCATAATGAATAATGAATTTAAATACAACATAAGTAAGACCTTCAAGGCCTTCAACTTTTACTTCTTGTGCCATCATTTTGATTTACCAATTGTATACCTGCACATATCCTCAAATATCCATCAAATACAACAAGTATTTGTCATTATCAAAACTAGGTGTGACCTATAAGGTCAACATTCTCCCTCTTTTTGATGATGACAAATACATCATGCAAAAAATGGGTATAGCCTTAGATGGCTCCCCCTAAGAATATGCATTATGTGTAAGTTTGTCAATGCAAATTATTTTTCTTACATGCAACCCAATTTTCACCTCTTCATCTCGCCTTTTTGGCAACAGTAAAAAGGGCCATAAAAATTATAGTTTTAGGCAATGGGTAAAAATCATTTTTATATACAATAAGTTTGGAAAATTTTGGTAGCATGCCATTCGTAACTAGGACATTCCAAAAAAATATTTGTATTAAAAATGACTTGTTTTGAGTTTAGAAGACCTAGCAATTTATCCATAACTAGACAACTCAAACAGTTCCAGTATGCACAAGATATAATACATCGGTGTAATCATCATCATGCAGTAGATATTAAAATTATGCATCGTAAACCATAATCAATTTTCACAAAGTCTATACCAATAAAAGATATCAACAGTTATATTAGTGGTTAGACTTATAAAATTATTTGAAAGCTCCCCCTAAATTTATGCAAACTATGAAATATCTAGGAAGCATCTCTACTATGCATAAGCCCTAATTCAAGTTTAATTTGTATGAACCTATCTTCGGGAAGTGGTTTAGTGAAGATGTCCACCCACTGCTCATTGGTGCATACAAACTCAAGAGTCACATCCCTTTTCTGCACATGATCACGAAGGAAGTGATGTCTAATTTCAATGTGTTTAGTTCGTGAATGTGAGATAGGATTTTTAGAGATTTTGATTGCACTAGTATTATCACATTTAATCGGTACTGTATTATAGTGCAACCCAAAATCCATAAGTTGTTGTTTCATATAAAGAGTTTAAGCGCACCAACTTCCAGCTGCAATATATTCTGCTTTGGCTGTGGACAAGGCAACTGAGTTTTGTTTCTTGGAGAACCAAGAAACGAGAGATTGTCCTAAATAGTGACAAGTGCCACTAGTACTCTTTCTATCAACCTTACTACCGGCAAAGTCAGCATCAGTATAACTCACAATCTCAAAGGTAGTATGCTTAAGGTACTATAAGTCTAACTCTATAGTTCCACTTAGATACCTAAGTATTCGTTTAACAGCTAATATATGAGATTCCTTAGGAGCAGCCTGAGACCTAGCACATGTACACACACTAAACATAATATCAAGCCTACTAGCAATGAGATATAGAAGACTCCCAATCATGCCACGATACAATTTCACGTCAACAGGGATTCCTTGCTCATCTTTATCAAGTTTAATGGAAGAACTTATAGGGGTACCAAGAATTTTACAATCTTTCATATTAAATTTCTTTAGCCAGTCCCTGACATATTTAGAATGGCATATGAAAGTTCCATATTCAGCTTGTTTAATTTGCATCCCTGAGAAGAAACTAAGTTCACTCATTATGCTCATTTCAAATTCACTTTGCATGCATTTGGAAAACTCATTATACAACTCATCATTAATGGCTCCAAAAATGATATCATCTACATAAATTTGAACAAGGAGCATATCATCATTTTTGGATTTTATGAAAAGTGTAGTGTCAATCTTGCCATGGGTAAACCCATTTTCTAGAAAAAAACCACTAAGCCTCTCATACCAAGCTCTAGAAGCTTCTTTCAATCCATACAAGGCCTTAGACAATCGGTAAACATGATTTGGATATTTATGATTTTCAAAACTGGATGGTTGTTCTACATATACTTCCTTATTAATATTGTCATTTAGAAAAGTGCTTTTAACATCCATTTGAAACAACTTAAAATTTTTAAAAGTAGCATAAGCAAGTAGCATATGAATGACTTCTAACCTAACAACGGGAGTATATGTTTCATCAAAGCCAATCCCCTCCTCCTAATTATAACCTTGGGCAACTAGTCTAGCTTTATTTCTAGTTACTACCCCATTCTCATCTTTCTTATTTCTATATACCCATTTAGTTCCAATAATTGTATGATCATTAGGCCTAGGAACTAGGGTCCACACTTTGTTTCTTTCAAATTGATTAAGTTCTTCTTGCATGGACATCACCCAAGACTCATCTTCTATAGCTTCTTTAATACTTTTAGGTTCTTTTTGAGACAAGAAAGCAGAATGACTCACTAGGTTCTTTAAGAAGGATCTTCTGGCAACACCATGGGATGATTCACCTATGATTTGATCTATAGGATGGTTCCTAATAAATTTCCAATCTCTAGGCAACTTCTGAATTTCATTTTCATTATCTTCAGATGATTTGTCATTTACTTCTGAATTTTCACTTGCGTTGTTTTCAATAGATAATTTATCTAAGCATTTTCTAATATCAATATCATCTTCATCATCTTTCTTAGAAAATGGATTAGATTCATCAAACACAACATGGATAGATTTAATGACAGTCAATGTCCTTTTATTGAAAGCCCTATATGCTTTACTATTAAGAGCATGGCCTAGGAAAATGCATTCATCAGATTTGGAGTCAAATTTCTCTAGGTGTTCATTATCCCTAAGCACAAAGAATTTACAACCAAAAACTTGAAAATAGGAAATATTAGGTTTATTGTTGTTCCACAATTTATAAGGGGTTTTATTAATTAATGGTCTAATCAACACCCTATTCATGATTTAACAAGAAGTATTTATGGCTTCAGCCCAAAAATATTTAGGTACGTTATGTTCATTCAGCATAGTTCTACCCATTTCTTGTAATGGCCTATTCTTTCTTTCTACCACACCATTTTGTTAAAGGGTCCTAGGTGCAGAGAAATTATGTGATGTGCCCTTTAGGTCACAATAATTTTCTATGCCTTCATTCTTAAATTCAATGTCTCTATCACTTCTTATATGAGTTATCTTATAGCCTTTTTCATTTTGAATTATCCTACAAAGCTTGGTAAACTATTCATATGATTCATTTTTATGTGAAAGAAATAACACCCATGTGAATCCAGAAAAGTCATCAACAATGACAAAAGCATATGATTTACCCCCAAGACTTTGCACAGAATTAGGACCAAACAAATCCAAGTGAAGCATTTCAAGTGGTCTAGTGGTGGATATGAATTTCTTTTTCTTAAAACTAGATTTTGTTTGCTTACCCATTTGACATGCATCACAAATTTTGTCTTTCACAAATGACATTTTAGGCAAACCTTTTACTAATTCTTTTCTTACTAGTTTTGACAATAATTCCATGCTAGCGTGTCCTAAGCGCCTATGTCATAACCAACTAATTTCATTTATTGCAGAAAAACTAGTTACTTGTTGTAAAGCTAAGTTATCAAAAGTGGTAGCGTAAACATTTTCGTGGAAATCTGTAGTAAAAAGCACTTTGTGGTCTGATTTATTTTGAACTACGCATTTATCATTTTCAAATGATACCTTATATACTTTATCACACAATTGACTTATGCTCAACAAATTATGCTTCAGCCCATCAACTAATAAAATATTATCAATAACAAGGGAAGGATCCTTACCAACCTTACCTATGTTGATGACGCGCATGTCCCTTTGCATTGTTGCCGAATGTCACATATCCTCCATCCTTGGGAATGATTGAAGCGAATTTTCCCTTGTCGCCGGTCATGTGCCGTGAGCACCCGCTATCCAGGTACCACCTATCCTTGGAGAAGGAAGATCTTAAACATACCTCATCACTGTGTGCCATCAAGCACATATTAGCAACCTCAAAGTCGCTACGGTCTGATTCTGAGTCACTGCTGCTTAATTTATCCCATGAAGTGCCTACCTTCATGGCTTTCTTCTTTTTCTTAGTCTCCTTTTTCAGTAGTGGGCAGTCTGGCTTGATGTGCCCAACTTTGTTGCAATTGTAACATGTGGGAGCATTTGATTTTTATTTTCTTTTGCTAGACACTCCCTTCTTAGATGCAGACTCCCTATATCTTTTGTATGGATTTCTATTCTTCCTGAAGAATCTGCTAAATTTTCTAGTTAGCATGGCTATATCATCATTAGTGTCAGGTTCGTTGCATTCACTAGATGTGTTAGTGGGGGTTTTCAATGCAATCACTTTCTTTGTTCTATTGTGTTTATTAACTCTCTCATTTATAGCTAATTCATAGGTGATTAGGGAACTTATCAATTCATCTAGAGTCATGGCCTTAAGGTCTCTACCCTTAGAAATGGTCGTAGCCTTGGCTTCCCAAACACGAGACAAGCCTCTAAGGATCCTCCTAATCATCTCATATGTGGGATAGGTCTTCCCTAATGCATGCAGTGAGTTTATGATGGGTGTGAATCTAGTGTACACGCTCTGAATGGACTCACCTAGATTCATCCTAAAGGCCTCATATTCACTAGTCAACATATCTATCCAACTATCTTTCACATCCCTAGTACCCTCATATGTGACTTCTAACTTATCCTTGATTTATTATATAGTAGCACATGCAATAATTCTATTAAACTCATTTACATCAAGACTACAATACAGAATGTTCATAGTAGTGGCATTCAAACTAACAGTTTTAATATCCTCATCATCATATTCTTCCTCAGTTTTAGGAACTCTAGTTGTATCCTCAGTTTTCATAGGAACATAATTTCCTTTAGAGACGATCCTCCACACCTTCCAATCAGTATTTTGGAGATAGATGCGCATCCTCTGTTTCCATAAGGTGTAATTAACACCACTAAAAATTGGAGGTCGTGTGGAAGATGGTCCCTCAGGAAAAGGGGTAACGGAGCTATGAACCATATAAGATCTATTGCAAAATAACTACTAGTCTATGCTACGTGGCTCTGATACCAATTGTTAGTTTTACCGTGATCCCAAGAGGGAGGGTTGTTGGCCTTACAAGACTTAAAATCTTGTTATCTTATTTTGATGCTAACAAACAAGTGAAATTTAATGTATTTGTGTGAGTAATGATATTTGAGGGCTCATATATGAGAAAGCAAGGTCAACGTGCTCACAAGGATCAAATGAAGCTTAAAAGAGTCAAAGCATGGATTTAAAGATGATATATGAAACCTTGAAGAATATGAGGACATGAATGAGTTGTTGAAAGTCAAGGCATATTAAAGTCAAAAGATCCAAACAAAGTGAGGAAGCTCAAAGAATATGAAATCTTGAAGAAAAGATGGACTCAATCCAAGGACAAAGCATGAAGACTCAAGAATCTAAAATGTTAAAGTCTTAGAAGTTTTCATGTACGTACTTTAATATTTAAAATATCGTTTGAAATATTTTGAAGCTCTTAGGTTAACTTCTTGGACCTAGATACCTTTTAAAATACTTGAAAAATATTTTTATAAGGTCAAAAATTATTTTAAAAGGGTTAGAATCATTTTTGGAATGAAAAGCACAAAAAAGAGTTCTTCCAAATGCTGTCAGTTTTTATACAGCCGCATTGAGGTGACTTTTTCTATATCAAAATCTCATTATTTTAAAATGTGTTCAACATGAAAGTTGTATTATTTTCTCTTAGATTTCTTTTGACATCAAGAACACCTAATTTTAAGTTATACAGAAAAAGTTATGGCCAAAACACTGAAGTGGGGTCACTATTGTCAGACATCTGAACACTGTTCACGGAAGGGACTTCAGATGATTGAACAAACAACCTCAGATGTCTGAAGATTAAGTTCATACGTCTGAAAATTTTTTGGATAGAATATAAAGAAGGCAGTAGCAGTTCAGACTTCTGAACTCGCGACTTCAGACATCTGAACACTGTTCAATGGGCAAATTTTTTAAATTCTAATATTTTAAAATATAGCCATTTGAGCTCTAAACTTTCTAAAATTTTGGGAAACACTTAAAGGAAAGTTTTGCAACATGGAAACAAGTTTGAAAGCTTATAAATACATGGTTTTTCAAATCAAAATACATCCAAGAATTGAAAAGTCTGCTTGTAAAGCTGAAAGCACTCTTGTTCTTTCAAAGCTCTCTTGCTCACTCATTGCAAATCCATTTTACGGAGATATTCTGAAGTGCTAATCCTACCTCCTTTGAATTCCTATTGCTAATCCTCTTCTAAGAAGGATATTGGTGAATTCTACACTTAAACTTCATTGTATTTCATATTGATATTTTACATTCAAAGTATATAGTGCTGAAATTGTACTAACTTGCTCTTTGAGAGAGTATAATTGTACGCAGATTATATCTTGTTTCTTGTAGTTCTTTGATGATTCCAAGGGTTGATTGGATCATTGGCTAAGCAAGGAAATATTGCTTAAAGAGGCAGGCTCTAGCCTATTTAAGGAGTGACCGAACGAGGGGATATCGTTTGGAGAAGGCGGGCTCTAGCCTTAACAAAGGAGTGTTGTAAAGGTTTGTTCCACCCGTCAATGGAACAGGTTTTAGTGAATCCTTTGGTGGTTTGCCAAAGGCGAGGACATAGGCTGTGTTGAAGCCGAACCTCGTAAAAATCTCTGTCTCACTCTCTCTTTTCCTATTCTTTATTTTCAGTTCATATACAACTGTGTGGATGATTTAAATATCTAAATTATACATGCTACGCATATTTGGAAATCAAGTAAACTTAAAGTCCAGTTTTGATTTGGGTTGCAGAAACTGAAAGGGAGTACGTTGGTTACACCATATCTTTCAGAAACCATACGGGAGTACGTTACTTGGTTAACACCCCAAAGATAAATTTATCAAGAGTTTATTTAAGTTCTAAATATTTGGAAAGAGTGATTTGATTCATCTATACAGGGCTTTACATCAGCAAGCATAAATCCTCATTCACTACAGGGCTTGGTTCAAATTTGGCAAATATAAACAAACAATCATCTTGAGTTGTTATATTACCAAAGTGCTGAATACATTATATCTTGGTTTGGTTGTTTGTTGTTTAACTTGTGCTTGGCAAATAAATTGATTGTTTGGTTTGAAGATTGTGTTTAATTGATTGGTTGTTTAATTGTGGTATTGATTGGATAAAAGAACTAAGTTCTTGAGTGATTAAAGAATTACACAAACAAGTCAAGAATTGGTTAAAAGAAATAAAGGAAGTTTAAGGTATCTTAAAACGAATTAAAAGAAATTTTTAGAACCCAATTCACCCCTCTCATGGCAAGCTATTCCTAATTTCAAGGGTGAATTGGTACTTTTAAAATTAATCCCCTAGGTCAGTATCCTAACAATAGAATATTCACAACCCTATGGTCAATCTAGTGCAAGTAAAGTAAATTAAGTATAATATGTACCAGAAAGTAAATAATGCAATTTAATTAACCACGCATGCACTAGAAAGCAGTAAAGAGAAGTGACATGCAAAAGTGTTATCGAGGTTTGGCGAATTGCCTATGTCCCCGCCTTGACTAACAAGCACAAGGATTACCACTATAATGCTCACTTAAATAGGTGGACCGGCACTTAAACAATCAGGTCAATTAGCACAATGTTGACCTCAACCTTTACAACCAATCCTTATCAGACGGGATTACCGCCCCCTCAGGTCACGCCTGGAAACACAACAGTATGTTCACAATAATGAAATTGGTACAGTGATTATGCTTTCATGTAAAGTAGATATGTACCCATCATAAACAATCACATACACCATAAAATGATATAATGAAGTAAGCTCAATGTGATCTAAGATATCTACTCTCAAATATTTATGCAAGTGTTGTAATTAGTGCGTGAGAGTGCAAATAATATGATCTTTGTATCACACAATATATTCAATCACAATGCTCAAACAAAGATTCTTGCCACACTTCAGATATCTCAACAAATGATTTTTCTCAACATATAAGCCTCAAGAGATGTATGGATTTTTTTTGTAAAAGGATTTGATCTTTGTGTTCAAAAATAATATTACTCAAAGAATATTGCAACAAAGATCTTTAGAACATAAACAAATATCTCTCCAAGAATTTTCCTCAAAATGAAACACACCAGATATTTGAAAATGATTTGAAAATATTTTTAGCAACCAAAATCGAATAAGAACTTCTGAAGATATTGCAATGATAGTGCAATACTCAGAAGCTTAAGTGAAGTCTTCTTAGGAAAGACTTATTAATAAAGTCTCCTAAGAAAACTTGAGGTCTTGCTCTCAAACAAAATAATATCAATCAATCACAAATTTAAAAGGGCAAACCTATAGGACAAAAACACTTAATTCACACTTACAAACGAATTTTTGGTAATATGGCAAGGTAAGTATGAGTGTGGGGTGCTTGGAAGTGAGTAAGAAAGATTTCTAAATTCAAAGGATTTTCACTAATCAAGTTTGCTAATATTATGCTAATCATTTCAAATGAGGGGGTATATATAGACATCCCCTTGATTAAAGTCGTCTAGAACACATAAGGAATTATTATAATTATTTTAAAACATTTTAACCAAATTAACCCTATTTAAATATTTTAACCACAAAAAAAATAATAGGGCAACCCGAGAGCACTGGTCGACTGAAGGCAAGGTTTGTTTGACCGAGTGTGCAAGTTCAGTCGACCGGGTGGGATTTGAACTAGAAGTTCGGTCGACCGGTCAAGAGGGTTCCAAGGTGATTTTTCCTTTCCACGCGGTTGGGTCGACCTGGTGAATTTGAACTAAGTAGTTCGGTCGACCAGACCGTTGGCCAGAACACACATGCGAACTCAGTCGACCAGGTGATTGGCTTACGATTTTGGCTCAGTCGACCGTATGGTCAAATGGTTTACTCGAAGGAAGTTTGGTTGACTCGGTCACTAGTTCAGTCGACTAACATATATGTACTTGTGAAGTACGGTTGACCGAACATGCATTTTAAGTGCATTTCGGTTCTATTTACTTATGTGATCACCCTTTCCATAACCATATATATATATATATATATATGTGCATGTATCAATGTCCTAGGGTCATTCTAGGTCCTTTTCATTTTGAGCTTATCTATCATACCATGCAAGTGATGCATATAATTATTACAACCCAGATCCTATTTACTATTACAGACCCATAATGAATAATGAATTTAAATACAACATAAGTAAGATCTTCAGGGCCTTCAACTTCTACTTCTTGTGCCATCATTTTGATTTGCCAATTGTATACCTACACATATCCTCACACATCCATCAAATACAACAAGTATTTGTCATTATCAAAATCGAGTGTGACCTATAAGCTCAACATGGTTTACCTAAGGCGAGGGCGTAGGCTGAGGTAAGCTAAACCTCGTAAAAGCTGTGGTGTCCCTCTCTTTCCCTTACTTTCTTTTAAATTTCAGCAAAAATATATACTGCGTGGTTGTTGTAATTCTTTCAATTATAAAAATAATATATATTGAAAATTAAATAAACCAAAGCCTAATTTGTTCTTGGGCTTACGGAAACCAAAAGGGACTACGTTGGTTAATCAATTTTTTGTGGAAATCGTAAGGAAGTACGTTGATTGGTTAACAACCCAAAGCTTATTAGATGAAGGTTTATTTAAATTCTGATTTAAAAAAAAAAAAGTGATTGGATGTTATTTTAATTTTCAGTTCAAATGCCAACTACAGGACTTGCACATTCATATACTGGGCTGCTAAATATTGCTAAACTAATATTAATTACTTGTATGGTGTTTGTTTGGCTTGAATAGCTAATCAATTGGTTGCGTATGTTGTGGTTGTGGATTGTTGTGGATTGAATAGAGGAAGTAAGTGTTTGTGTGGATTTCCTAATCAACAAGAATATAAGAAGTCTATAAAAGATTGTAAAAAGGCAAGAATTCATAAAAAGTTTCTAAGGAATTTTAAATAACTCAATTCACCCCACTTTGAGACTACACCTTAGGTTTCAATTGGTATCAGAGCGCTGTTATAGAAAATCCTAACAAGTAGCTATGTAAAGATCTAGATGGCACAAATAGGAGTAGCTCCCCTTGGTGATGGTCAATCCTTAATTAGACCACCCATTTTACGTGGACTGAATTACACCTTTTGGAAGCAATGAATGAGAATCTACCTTCAAACAATGGACTGGAAGACATGGAATGTTGTCACAAATGGAAATCTGATCCCTACTAAACTAGCAGATGGAAAAAAAGTACCTAAAGAAGATAAAGAACTAAACGAATCAAATTACAAAATGCTGCAAATTAACTCAAGTGCAATAAACGCCCTATATTGTGCACTTGATGCAAATGAATTCAATAGAGTAATGGTGTGTAAAATAGCTAAAGCAATTTGGGATAAATTAGAAGTAACCTATGAAGGCATAGTAGATGTTAGGGACAGTAGAATTGATATGTTAACTAGTGAATACGAAGCTTTTAGGATGAATTCCGATGAAACTATAACTAGCATGTACACTAGGTTCACATATATCATAAACTCACTAAGTGCCTTAGGGAAAACATATTCCACCCATGAGATGATTCGCAAAATTCTAAGAACACTTCCACCCATTTGGGAACCTAAAGTTACAGCCATAATGGAAGGGAGAAACCTCAAAACAACTTCATTAGATGAACTCATAGGATCACTTCTAACCTATAAAAGGATTTTGAAAGAAAGAAGCACTGAAAATAAAAATAAGAAATCTATAGCTCTAAAAGCCTCGAAAGAACATTCAAGTGAAGAAGATAACGAATCTAGTGAATTAGAAGATAAAGAGTTAGCTTTCATAGCTAAAAGACTTGGAAAAATCTTTAAAAGAAACAAGAAATTCACTAGAAAATTCAACGGATCAAAAACTGAAAAAGGTGAAAGTAATAAAAGGGAATACAAAAGCAAAAACGAACCTCCCACTTGCTATCACTGTAAAAAGGCCGGACACATCAAGCCAGACTGCCCACAACTCAAGAAGGAAAAGAGGACAAAGAAGCCTACAATGAAGGCAACTTGGGATGACACAAGTTCGAGCGAATCAGAGAACGAGTCAAGCGATCAAGAAGTAGCAAACATGTGCTTCATGGCACAAAACGAAGAGGTAAACTCTTGCTACTCTTTCTATGAAGATTCGTCTGATGAATCATGTAGTAATTCATGTGAAAGCATGCCTTCTTATAAAGACCTTCAAGCTGAATTATCCTCTCTCCATAATAAGTTCATTAAGGTCTCAAAGAGGAACATAAGTTTGAAACAACAAAACGAAACACTTAGAAATCAACTTGAATCCTCAAAACTTGATGAAAAAGAAAAATACTTAAAGATTGAAGAGCTAGAGAAGAAAGTAGATTACATGTCTTAAAAATTAGCTAAGTCTCAAATGAATGAAGATAGCAAGAGAGTGTAAGAAATAATTGATCTTAAAAACCAAATTCAAGAAAAGGAAAAGGTCATTTATTAACTTCAAAAAAATGGTAGGACAACAAAGGATGACTAACAATAAAGAAGGAATTGGTTACAATGGAACACCAAACAAAAGAAAGAAAAACTTGTTTATGGGATATTTTGTATATCAATCTAAACAATATGCAAGTATTTCATCGACAAACATTTATGAGCATACTACTTGCTACATGTGTAAAAATAAAGGTCATATAATGTTTAATTGTCCACTCAAGAAAAAGTACATCAAAGTAAAAAATGAGTGGAAGATAGACGCTAAAGCTAGACAAGATTTAAAGAAAGTTAGGAAAGTTTGGGTTCCTAAAGTAACAACATAAATCCTTTCTTGTAGGTTTGCTTTAGGACAACTCTGTCTAAAGATAAATGGTACTTGGACAGTGGATGTTCAAGGCATATGACGGGAGATAAATCCAAATTCACTTCTCTCACTCGAAAGGATGAAGGATATGTAACCTTCGGGGACAATGCAAAAGGCAAGATCATCGGAATTGGTAAAATAGGTAAAGACGTTTCACTTACTATAGATGATGTCTTGTTAGTTGATGGTCTAAAGCATAATCTATTAAGAATTAGTCAACTTAGAGACAAAGGATTTGAAATAATGTTTAAGAAAGACAAATGCATAATTCAAAATTCTAAGGATCATAAGACACTATTCACTGCACATAGAATGAACAACGTGTATTGCATAAACCTTGATAGCTTCATCTCTCAGGATATAACTTGCTTAGCTTCCATGAGTGAAAATAGTTGGCTTTGGCATAGAGGATTAGGACATGCTAGCATGGATCTCATATCTAAACTCTCCAAAAATAATTTAGTTAAAGGCTTGCCCAACACTAAGTTTATCAAAGATAAAGTGTGTGATTCCTATCAACTGGGAAACAAATCAAGAAAAGCTTCAAAAAGAATAAACATATATCAACTAGTAGACCCCTAGAACTCATACACTTAGACTTGTTTGGTCCTACTAGAACTCAAAGCTTAGGGGGAAAACAATACGCCTTCGTAATTGTTGATGATTACTCTAGATATACATACGTATTATTTTTAGCTAACAAAGAGGAAGCTTATAATTCGTTAATCACTCTATGCAAGAAGCTTCAAAATAAGAAAGGGTATAATGTCTCAAAGCTTAGAAGTGACCAAGGAAGAGAATTTAAGGATCAAGACGTTGAAAAATTTTGCAATGATCATGACATAAACCACAACTTTTTAGCACCTAGAACCCCACAACAAAATGGAGTTGTGGAAAGAAAAAATAGAACCCTTCAAGAAATGGCAAGAATTATGCTTAATGAAAATAACTTACCCAAGTATTTTTGGGTCGAAGCTATAAATACAGCTTGCTATGTAATTAATTGGGTTTATATTAGATCAAGCCTAAACAAGACACCTTATGAATTATGAAAAGGAAGAAGGCCTAACATAACTTACTTTCATGTTTTTGGGTGTAAGTGTTTTGTACTCAATAACAAAGATAACTTAGGAAAATTTGATGCTAAGTCGGATGAAGGTATTTTCCTAGGATACTCTACAAATAGTAAGGCCTATAGGATCTATAACAAAAGAACACTCACCATAATTGAATCAATTCGCATAGACTTTTACAAATCAAATCCTTTTTCAAGAGAAGTCAAAAATTAAAAAAAAAAAAAAAAAAAGATGATATTTTCAAAAAGGAGGATGAGATAGAATCAAAGGAAGAAAAGGAAATAAATGAAGAAAACCCAAAAGATGAACTATAGAAAATCTGGAATTACCAAGAGAATGGAAGTATAAAAAAGATCACCCTCAAGATCAAATTATAGGTGAACCATCTAGAGGTGTAACTACTAGTTCTTCTCTAAAGAATCTATGCAATCACTATGCATTCCTATCTCAAAATGAACCTAAATATGTTGAAGAGGCCCTTAAAGATGACTCTTGGATGATTGCTATGCAAGAAGAATTAAACCAATTTGAGAGAAGCAAAGTATGACAATTAGTACCCAAACCTGAAAATCATTTGATCATAGGAACTAAATACATATTTAGAAATAAAAAGGATGAGAATGGCATAATTATTAGAAACAAAGCTAGACTTGTAGTTAAAGGGTATAACCAAGAAGAAGGGATAGATTATGATGAAACCTTTGCCCCTGTAGCAAGAATGGAAGCTATAAGAATGCTGTTAGCTTATGCTTCCTACAAAGAATTTAAGTTATACCAAATGGATGTCAAAAGTGCATTCTTAAATGGGTCTATTAATGGAGAGGTATATGTTGAACAACCCGCTGGTTTTGAAAATATAGAAAATCCTAATCATGTATTTAGATTAACCAAAGCTTTGTATGGATTAAAACATGCCCCTGGGGCTTGGTATGAAAGACTTAGTGGATTTCTAATTGAGAAGGGGTTTTCAAGAGGAAAAATTGATAATACCTTGTTCATTAAAACTAAGGAAGATGACATACTTTTAATTCAAATCTACGTAGATGATATAATATTTGGGGCCACTAATGAACATCTATGTAAATAATTTGCAAAATGTATGCAATAAGAATTTGAAATTAGCGTGATGGGGGAATTAAACTATTTTCTTGGGCTTCAAATCAAACAAGCAAAGAATGAAAGTTTTATAAGTCAATCCAAATACATAAGAGAAATGATACAAAAATTTGGTATGGAAAATAGTAAACCCATAGGAGCACCTATGAGTACCTCTATCAGCCTAGACAAAGATGAAAAGGGAAAACCCATAGACACAAAGCATTATAGAGGTATGATTGGAAGTCTACTATACCTAACAGCTAGTAGACCCGACATAATGTTTAGTGTGTGTGTGTATGTGCAAGTTTTCAATAAGCACCTAAGGAATCACACCTAATAGCTGTTAAGAGAATCCTAAGATACTTAATGGGCACTATAGACTTAGGACTATGGTACCCTAAGGACACCGATTTTGAAATTATTAGTTATTAAGATGCGGACTATGTAGGGTGTAAAATAGATAGAAAAAGTACAAGTGGCACATGCCACTTCTTAGGAAGATCTTTAGTCCTTGGTTCTCTAAGAAACAAAACTTTGTGGCTTTGTCAATTGTTGAGGCTGAATATGTAGCAGTCGGGAGTTGTTGTGTGCAAACACTATACATGAAACATAAATTAAGAGATTTCAAATTGAAATACACAACTATACCTATTAAGTGTGATAATACGAGTGCGATAAACATATCTAAAAATCCTATTTCACACTTAAGAACCAAGCACATTGACATAAGACATCACTTCCTAAGAGATCATGTTAAAAAAGAAGACATCATTCTAGAATTCTTCAATACAAATGATCAATGGGCTAATATCCTCACTAAACCTCTCTCAAAAGATAGATTCATAACCATTAGAAGAGAGCTTGGTTAACTACACAGTAGAGAAATTAATTGAAAGGACAAAGCTTAAAGAAAAAAAATCTACAGTTAGCCAACTAACCTTGAGGTCAGCCGACTGACTGGAGTTTTCTTGGAACAGAGAGTAGTCAGCCAACTGACCCTAATGTCAGCCAACTGACTGAAGTAATTTTCCTGGATCGAAGTGTAGTCAGCCAACTAACTTTGAAGTCAATTGACTAACTGAAGTATTCTTCCAGGACCAAAGAGCAGTCAGCCAACTGACCCTGAGGTCAGCCAACTGACTGATAGATAAACCCTAGGCTCGTTTATAAAACTCGAGCCATTTGAGTGATCAGCCAACTGACTTAGGGTTTGTCTCTTCGTGTACTCTAAATTTGTTTTGGCATGTACTTTGATATGTTGTATGACAAAACACTTAGCTTGATTGCTTTGCTAGTCTCTTTCCACTATTTTTTTTATTTTAATGATGGTAAAACTTTTGAGCAAAATTTAGAAACATTAATTTTGAAATTACTTGATTAATTTTTGATCATGTATGCTTATGATGGATCATATGGACAAATGAAAAATTGGTATCTAATGTTAGTGCATGATATGACATCAACATTAGTATTTAAGAAGTATATTGGTATCCGTAAATATATCCATTGGTATTTGAGCCAGACAACATAATTATGATCTTGTAATGATGTTGATGATATTGACATGATATTGGTATTTGATATTAGTATCCATGATCATATACATGATATGAATCAATATTTGAAGTATGGGATGATAAAAAGCACAATTGGTATCAAATCTAAATGTATTAAATTCAGGGGGAGTATTATGATTCTTTGCTTGTAGTATGATTTTTTCCTAAATTTTCATGATTTAATGTCAAAAGAGGGAAAGAATGAAGAATTATGAATGAAAAATATAACTTTTGGAGTATTTTTAGCAAATATGAATGTTGTACAACATATGCCTGATTGTAAATTTAAAGATGTCACAACATATATGCAATATTAATGACAAATATGAAATATATTGAGAAGTGTGTTTTTATATGTTCTTTTGAACTTAATCTTTTTGATATCATACTTTTTTTTTTATTGATGTCAAAAGAGGGAGAAGTATTGAGCAAAAATTGAGCATGATATTAAAAAATTTGAACATGATATATGTATCAAAAGGAAGGGGGAGAAGTATTTGATATTGAATGATCTTGAACTTGAATGATGTAATGAGCATGATATTATATGATATTGAAATTGGTCTTGAAACCAAAAATATTGTTAAGATGATGCTTATTGTAAGGGGGAGTCTTTTTAAGGCTTAGTCAAATTTTCGCTCCTCATTTGTCATCATCAAAAAAATGGGAGATTGTTGGCCTAACTGGGCTTTTTAATCTTATTTTGATGATATCAAAATGAAGGAAGTTTTAACATGTGTTGTTGAGTGATTTTATTTCAGGACCAATCCAAAGGACACTAATGGCAAATCAAGGAAGCAAGCTATAAATCAAAGACAATAAAATGAAAGCTTCTCAGAACATTAAAGAAATAAAAGATACATGAAAAGCTTAAAGGCCAAGTAGATTTTGAAGTAAAGATTGAACCTCAAGAGGTTGCAAGGCCTAGTGACTAAGGAGATCATGTTTAGAAGGATATTTGTAAGTACTTTAAGTCATTACTATTTAGATATATGAAACTCCTTAAGATACAAAGACTTAGAAACCAGCACTTGAAAAACCTTTGAAAATGTTTTTGAAAAGTTATAGTTAAGTTTTTCAAGTAAACTGGATTTTAAAGAAATCAGAGATAGAAAATATTTGAAAAGAGAGGATTTCCTAGCCGACTGACCATTTTTGAACGTGGTTCAGTTAACCGACTGACGAAAAACCTTCAGCAAAATTAACTGTCCAGCCAACTGACTCGATGAACTGAAACGCCCAGCCAACTGACAGTACCCAAGCTGACAATTTTGAACATGGTTTAGTCAGTCGACAAATAATTTATCAGTACTATTTTTTTGAGAGAGAATGGTGTCAACTGCCTGTCCATCCGACTGAATAGTACAAAACGTGACCCAATCGAGTGGGTCAGCCGATTGACTCTGTGGAGAATTTTTGAATTTCAAACTTATGGGAAGATTTTCAAAATTGATTCTATGATTTAATATTTTTTTTTTTTGAAAAGTTACCCTAATGCTCCATGTTAAATGAGAAAACTTTTCTTTAAAAAAATTTATAAATACCTCCCTTGATCAATGAAAAAAAACACTTAAGCAATACACGATTTCTACGCTAAATTTCTCCTAATCCTCATACTTGCTCACACTCTTGCTGGGGGAAAGCTCTACGAAATTGCTGGAATAAAAAAGGCTTTGGTTCTAATTTGCATCTAAAATCCTTATATCAATAAGATGAACCTTCAGTGACTTCTAAACCTTGAGCTTCACATTTTCTATTTAGTTTTGGTTTTGAAGTACAATTAGAGATTTAACTTGTACAACTTACTCTGTGTTTGAGAGTATTTTTGTACGTAGATATTCATTCCTTTCTACTAGATCTTTGACGGTTCAAGGTATTGTTGGATCGTTGGACCAAGCCTAGGTTGTTGCTTGGAGAGGTTTGTCTTCCTAAAAAAGAGGTTGGTTATTGTAAAGGTTTTTGTTCCACCCGAAAGGAACAAGGCATAGTGAAATCCTTAGGTGGTTGACCTAAGGTGAAGACATAGGCTGGGGTAAGTCGAACCTCATAAAAGTTTCGGTGCCACTCTCTTTCCCTTACTCTCTTTTGAATTTCGGCAAAAATATATACTGCGTGAATGTGGTAATTCTTTCAATTATAAAAACAACATATAATGGAAATTAAATAAAACAAAGCCTAATTTGTTCTTGGGCTTGTGGAAACCGAAAGGGAGTACGTTGGTTAATCAATTTTTTGTAGAAACTGTAAGGAAGTATGTTGATTGGTTAACAACCCAAAACCTATTGGCTGAAGGTTTATTTAAATTCTGATTTAAAAAAAAAAAAAAAGTGATTAGATGTTATTTTAATTTTTAGTTCAAAGGCCAACTACAGGACTTGCACATTCATATACAGGGCTGCTGAATATTGCTAAGCTAATATTAATTACTTGTATGGTGTTTGTTTGGCTTGAATAGCTAATCAATTGGTTGCGCATGTTGTGGTTGTGGATTGAATAGAGGAAGTAAGTGTTTGTGTGGATTGCCTAATCAACAAAAATATAAAAAGTCTTCAAAAGATTGTAAAAAGGCAAGAACTCATAAAAAGACTCTAAGGAATTTTAAATAACCCAATTCACCCCCATCTTGGGACTACACCTTAGGTTTATCCCTCTTTGTTTAATTCTTTCTTAACTTTTTTTGGTTTCAGCAAACACACATACAAAGTTGGTTTACAATCACAAGTTCAGTGGAAAATTAATTTAGTTATAAACCTTTATGAATGAGGATTCCAATTTGAATACTTCTTTCAGCAATTTAATTTAACCAACCAAGATAATCAAGACAAGATTCACAATAAAGAATAATTCCAGCAATGCTTCCATGATTCAGCAATTTAGTTAGTCAAAGTAGAGTTTAAGTATGTAACTGATAAATGCCTTGTATTAATATACTTGATTTCTCAATATAAAGCACAATAGAAATTTCCAGTCACTCTTCCAAAACTCAGAATTTAAACAAACTTTTAACAAATTAATGAGTTTTAGGTATTAATCAATCAACGTAATCCTTTACGGTTTCCGCAATTAGTATTGATCAATCAATGTACTCCCTTTCGGTTTCCGCAATCCCAAAGTCAAATTAATTTTCAATTTATTTAATATCCAATCCATGTAGTTTATATGAGCAGAAAATTAAATATCCAAACATGCAGTTTATATGAGTAGGAAATTAAATGAGAATAGGGAAGAGAGTTACACCACGAGTTTTACGAGGTTAGGCTATCCCCGCCTACGTCCTCGCCCTAGACAACACACCTAAGGATTCCACTATACCACTCCTTTAGGGGTAGGAGCAACCTTTTACAATCCCTCATTCAATAGGCTAGAGTTCGCCTCTCCAATCGATTCCTTCACGCTTGGTCCAATAACGAGTCAAAACTTGAACCGTCTACAAAAACAAGAATAAATTTAGTATACAAAGACACTCTCTACAAAAGCTGATTAGTACAATAATAAAGCACAATTCTATATACTTCAATTCAAAATAACAATAGAAAGAATTTGAAGCTTTAGAAGTATATCACCGTGAGTTTCTTTTTTGATGGAAAGAATTCAGTATATGCTCAGAAATTTGAGAGAATTTGACAACAAAACTCAGTAAAGAATTTCAAAATGTATGTGAGCAAGAGAGCTTTTGAGAGTATTGTCAGCAAGGAAGCTTTGATTGTTGTGTATTGCTTTTGTGTATTGAATCCTTTGTCTTGGGGGGTATTTATAGATGTTTAGAAAAGAGTATTTTGTGTTCCTTAAGTGAATTGACGTGTTTCCCAAGTTTTCATGACGTTTAGAATTCAAAAACTAAAATTTGGAAACTTCCCGTTATTTTTCAAATTTGAATTCTCAAAGAGTCAGCCGACTGGGTACGAAGAGTCAATCGCCTGGAACATTAAAAACATTAAGAATTTCAAAGGCAATAGGGTGTGAGTCGACTGGGTCATTACGAATCAGTCACTTGAGTCCTCTTGGGTTCTCTCAAATTCCTTCTTTTTATTTGTCAGTCACTTGGGCCATCTCAGTCAGGCGCATGGACAGACCCAAAAACTGATTTTCCATTTTGTTTCCAAAAACTTTTTTGCTCTTTTGTTTTCCCCAAAGTAATTTAAAACTTTAGAAAAATATTTTTTGGGGTTTTGCAAAATGTGGTCTCTAAGTCAATGAGTTTCTTATAAGCTTCAAACCCAATCATATCATCATTTGAATGAAGTACTTACATAGAGACTCACCTAAGACTTTAAACATATTCTAAGCTTGGAGTCTTTATGCTTGTCATTGGCTGAGTCCATCTTGTCTTTAAGCTTCAATATACTTTAAGCTTCATCAGATTTTTCTATATTTGAATCCAAACTTTTCTTTCTTCAAGTTTCACCATGGGCCAAGCATAATCTTCATGTGACCTTCTTTACAAATACTTAAGCTTGATCCTTTAGAGACTTGATCTATTTTTATGAAAGCTATTAAGCTTGATCTCTTTTTATGAAAGCTTTTGAGCCTTGAAACGTATCTTAGCAAAACATGTTAAGATCCTTTGCTTTGTTATCATCAAAACACGATTTGTAAGCCTTGTTAGGCTAACATAACTCCCCCGTTTTGAAACAGTTTTTATTTTAGCTCTGAAAAACTTTCCCCCTTTTTGAAATTTTTTTTTTTTTTTGGCATTTAAGCTCATAAAAATAGTATAACTAGTCATTAAAAAAAAAAAAAAGTTAAAATGACATGTTAAACATAGTTGGACCAAAAATATCTACAAACCATTTCAATTTTAAAACAAATTATATCATAAGACCCGTTAAAGATTAGAAATTAAAACATTCGGCATATGATAACAAAATAATAGGTTTGAGCACGATTTCCATCTAACTAGTTCTTGTGCATTGTTATGTGCATTCACTAAATCAGTTATGAAATTCAATAACATATATATATATATATAAAGGATAAGGCAAGAGAAGGAAGAATTATAGTGTAAAAATAGTCCTTGCCATAAAATTTTGATTTGAAAATATTTTCCTTTGATATTTATCAATTAGTACTAGGGATGATACTTGCTGAAACAGAGACTAGAATTCAAAACTTAAGCAAGTAAATATCTTTCTAGTTATGCATTTAAGTAAATTCTGAAAATAAATATAACCAAAAAGACTAACCATACAGATCCTAATTACATCAACGCATTTTAAAATAAGATCATATGGTTAACTCAAGAAACTTGTGGCAAAGTAATAAGATCATCATAATTAAGTACATGCCAAAGAAAGTTCAATGCACATCTAAGCATAAAATATTGGTGAGCATAATAAGATAGAAATAATTTTCAGATGCTCCCCTTATGAGTTTGAATACTTGCTTACATGAAATGAAATGCTTATACTTATCAAAGATTAATTTCATTAATATTTCCAAGTCGTATAAACAATCATTTTAGAATAACTTAGACCAATTATAGTGATACCATGATGCACATGAGTTCTTTATACTCTTTCTCTATGGATGAAGCTCAGCTCCCCTAAATATTTTCAAGCATGCAACAAACTTAGTTCAGTATAGTTTAAAAAAGTCCATGTGGTTAACAAGTTGCGTCAAATATGCAAAAAAGAATTTACACATACCATTCATTATTTGACATTAAATGTAAATACAAAATATGATACCAGAGGTGATTATGCTTATTTTTTAGAGCCATATTATATTCAAGTTAATTTGCTCCCCTTCAGTTATGCACTATCATCATCTTATGTCTTTTTATTTTACTCATTCTTCACCATTTTAGCCAAGTGTTCTAAGATTTTTAATGATTTATACTTGGCTTTACGTTCTTTGGCTTAGAGGTCCAAAAAGTCATAAACAATTCTGCTTTAGTGTCATAAGCCTATATTGTTTCTTTTCTTATGGATCTCAACGTATAGGTTTCCTAGTCATTTGCATTTTCATATAGATTGAAACTTATTGCAAATAACTTAGCCATTTGACATATTCAAAAACTTCTAATAGATTTGATTTGAAGTTTGAGAGCTTGTGAAGTGAGATTGGACAAATACCCGTAACAATTAAATTATCATTAAGTTCAGAAGAATATTCATTATGAGTAGACATTATTAGTACTATTTTCATGGAAGTGAATCTGTCCAACTTCTTAGGCAAAGGGAATGTTTCTCTTTGGGTATTTCTGATTATCCCACCATTGGATGGTACACTGCAAGTATGATATCAATTTTAAGTAAGGTTACGAGCTAAGGATAGATGAATCTTTACCGAATATGATCGTAGTATGGTAAAGATTTCTTGTGGAGGAGATGGCTTAAGCATAAATCAAAATTAGGGAATTTTACATTTTGAGCACAAAGGGAATATTTATTAAAATGTTTTGTTAAGAAATTTGGATCCCTTCTAGAATTCCTCTGATATGATTATAACAGGATGTCTTTTAATAAGAATTTGTGTTAGCTTTACTGCAATCCCAAGAGGGGGGTGAATTGGTATTTTTAAAATTTATCCCCTAGGTCAATCCACTAACAGCAGTACAACACAAGCCTAAGGCCAATCTAATGTGTATAAAATAAATTAGTATATATTTTTAGCAGAAATTAAATTGTACTAGTAATTTAACCAAACATGCACAATAAAGCAATAAAAAGAGACAACACCAAAAATGTTATCGAGATTTGGCAAACTGCCTATGTTCCACCTTAGCATAATCGCACAAGGATTACACTATAAGCTCACTTGATGGGTGGAGCGGCACCTAATACAATCAGGTCAATTCATATGGCTGACCTCAACCTACGCAATCATTTCGGGCTAGACTATCACCCCTTCAGGCCACGCCTGAAGTACAATCAGATTCACAATATAAACTGGGTACAGTGATTACGCTTCTCAATCAAGCAGATATGTACCAAAGATAATCAATTAACCACACATCAACAATATAGGAATTGTAAGCTCGGTGATGTGATTTTGTGTAAATAACACTCAGTAATGTATAATCTCGAATATGCACAAGAGTGTTCAAACAAGCTATTCTTTGAAACAAGATATAACATATCTAAATGTTAGATTAGGGTTTTAAAGATGCTGGTAAAAGTATTCAAACTAACTCAAAATATTTTTCTCAATGAAATAAGTACAAGAGTTATTTGAAATATAGCTTGTAAAATATTTTTGCACACCAAATTACGGGCTAGGGATCATGCAATATCAATGCAAGAACCCTCAAGCCACTAAGTTTTCCCCACGCAATATTTATTAGATTAAATCAGTGGGAAAACTTTTGCTCAATTCTCAATATCAGTACAATCAACAAACAATAAGAATAAGAGTATTAAACAATCTGAAATGGAGAAATAGCACAATAGAAACTCTCACAATACTTTGGATGATTAAAGGAAGGAGTGTATGAGAGTATTTGAAGTAGTATTGGCAAAATAGGCTTTTCGAATTTGAGAGTATTTTTCACTAATGATCTTGCTAATCTTCTGTTAATCCTTGCAAATGAGCCTCTATATATAGAAGTAGGGCAAATTATAATTGTTAAGGACGTGGGGGTAATTATTAATATTATTTTAAAACCAATTAGGAATATTAATCCCATTTAACCGTGCTTAACCGCGGTAAAAATAAAACAACCCGAGAGTTTTCGGGTGCTCGATCCATGGTTCGGTCGCTCGAACAGACTCAATCAAAGAAGTCATTTTTGAATGTTTGGGTGCCTGAATTTAGGCTCGGTTTGCTAAACCAAGGTGATTCCCATTCTGTCCGCGTTTCGGTTTCCTGGTCTTAAGTTTCGTTTACCAAACACATATGTTCAGTCGCCCGAGGATATTTTGAACGTGAAGTTTGGGCTGCCGAGTTGGTGGGAAAAGTTAGAGTTATGGTTTGGTCACTCGAGGACAATGTGGTCATTTAAGTTTGGTTGCCCAAAACCAAGTCAAGATTCTGACCAATCAATGGTTCGGTCGCCCGAAGTGTTTTGAACACTATGGGTTTGGTCGCCTGAAACCTCATAATTTTGCCTTCTAAGTCATATTTTATTCATTTGTTTCCCCTGATAATATAAGTGATTATAGGGACTATTTTATGTGTTTTTGCAGGGTCCTAAGGAATTTCTAAGGTCTTTGAGCTTACAAATACCTACATGCGTGACATGCAGAGATTATTATAGAACTTTTTCTATATTTACTATTACAGACCCAAATAGAGTAATAAAATAAATTAAAAAAAAAAAAAAAAAAAACTTCAGGGTCTTTAAACTTTGAGTTTTCATGTGCCATCAATTGATTTGCTAATATAGACCTGCACACAAACTTGATAACCATCAAGAACCTGAGTATTTGTCATTATCAAAATCGGGTATGACCTATAAGGTCAACAACTTGATAGATATGAAAGTTATGATTATTTGTGCTTGTAGCTAGAGTGATGACTAATTTAAGCATTTAAAGCTCAAAGGTGAGTTTAAGAATAGATGATGCTTAGTATATGATTTATTTTCTAAGGCTCAATCTTATGCAATGGACAGGGTTTGCTTAACTTAAGACTTTAATATTTAAGCATGTGTTAACCAATAAGAATTATTTGCTAAGCAATGATGCTTTTGTACATTTGGAAGTGGATTTATTCTTCAATATTATGATTTATGTTACTCATTACAAATATATAAGGTTCCCCCACTTCCTAAGCCTTTAGTCATCATTATCCCCTTTTCATTTATGTGGTAGACTCTACTAAGTCTGCAGTCCTAAGGTCTAATGATGCGGCTTTGGGGTTTGTTTTTGGTACCCATTTTTCTTTGACTCTCCATACCTATTTGGGTTTCACACCTTTCCTTTTAAATGGACAATCAAATTTAATGTGCCCTTTATTTTTACATAATACGCAGGTGGTGTGAGCATACGGACCAGAGGAGGTATTAGCATAGAATTTTGATGCTTTAATAAAGTACCCCATGTATAGGTTCTTTCTTCTCCTATTTTCAATTCCATTATAACCTATACCTTCCTTATCTAAGGTCATCTTTTGAGAACCTAAGAGTTTATCAAAGTTCTCTTTGCCTTTAGTGAATGTGTAGATGATCTTAGATTGGTCTTCTATTTTTCTTTTTAGGCTTTGAGTTTTTAGATCTTTTAAGCCCTCACAAACACCTTGTAATTTTATGAATTCTTTAGTCATTGTGTTTGCTTTACATTCAAGTTCAGATATTTGCAGATCCTTTTCATTTTCGATAGAAATTTGGGATCTTAAATCTTTTAGCTCTTTTTCCAACATTGCATTCTTGTTGGTTAATCTTATGATTTTTAAATCCTTTTCTTTTCAACAAGAATTTTAGATTCTAGATCCTTCAATAATGCCTCATTCTTGTTTTCAAAGCAGTATATCTTTTATCTATCTTAACAAGAAACTTATGAGTTCTAATATATTCCTTTATAAGCTCATCATAAGTTGTCATGTTATCATTATCATATTCATCATATGATTCACTACTCGAAGTATCACTAGATTTATCGCAAGAATCACTGCATGAATCATTTAATGAAATTGAAGGAGAGGAATTTACCTCTTCGTCGGTTAAAGCTATAAAGCACATGTGTTCTCCTTCATGATCTTTTGAGCTTGAATCATTTGGAGTGATATCCTTCTCTTGCTTGGTTTCTCCATACCTTTTTTCGAGTTTTTCCCATATTTCCTTGGCACTTTAACATGTCATGACTTCATGAAAGACATCATTATTTAAAGCATAAAATAGAATATTCATGGCATTCAAGTTTGTTTGCATTAAATTCATGTCGTTCTCATTCAACTCATTTTCTAATTTGGGAATTTCAATATTATAAACAACTTTCATAGGCACAACATTCCCTTGAAAAATAACTCTCCAAGTCCTCCAATTCAATGATTTGATAAATGTAGTCATTCTTAGTTTCCAATTGGTGAAATTTTCACCATAAAAAATTGGAGGGCTTGTAGAGAATTTTTCGTCACAAAATCGGGATACACCAACATAAGCCATTGTGATCTTTTACAAAAAAACGGTTAAGTCTATGCAACGAGTGTCTAATACCAAATGTGAATTTAGGTGCAATCCTAAGAGGGGGATGAATTGGGTATTTAAAAATTCTTAGTCTTAAGATCTTAATTTTGAAAACCACAACCACACAAGAACAAGTTAGGTGACTTTATCAAATAATCAATATTACCCAATCACTCACAAACGTAATGAATGTTCAATTCATACACAATAATCAACTAATTAAATGCAAGCAAAAATTGAAGTAAGATAAGGGAAGAGAGATGCAAAGACAGGATTTTTACAAGGTTCGGCCAAACCCGACCTATGTCCTTGCCTTTGGTAAACTTCCCAAGGATTCCACTAATCCACTCCTTAAATTTGGTCGGAGCTTCCCGTTATAATCTACTGCTTACAAAAGGCACAACTTCCTCCTACTCCACTGCTTACAAGAGGCACAACTTCCTCCTCCCCGATTCATAACCCAAACCGTAAATACAAGTGATAACAAGTAAATATGGATACACTCAGATTGCTTCTCAACAAGCTAATGAGTACAATAAACTCCTAAGCACTCTCACAAGATATAATATGAAGCTCAATGGAGTGTATGTGATGTGTTCAATAAAATCTTCTACAATAACAAATGTATGATCTTTGTATAAAAATATGTATGATACGTTTGCTCCAAAGATCTAAACCAAATATATGATCTTTGTAATAATAATAATAATAATAATAATAATAATAATAATAATAATAATAATAATAATAATAATAATAATAATAATAAGTGTGTGAAACCTTAAGTGTAGTCCCAAGAGGGGGTGAATTGGGTTATTTAAAATATTCTTTGGAGTCTTTTTAAGAGTTGTTGATTTTTTACAGTCTTTTAAAGACATTGTAAAATTCTTGTTGATTAGGCAGTCTACACAAACACTTACTTCAACTATTCAATCCGCAACCACAACAACCAATTTAATAACCATTCAAGCCAAACAAACACCATACAAGTAATTAATATTAGTTTTGCAATATTCAGCAACCCTATTTATGAATGTGTAAGTCCTGTAGTTGGCTTTTGAACTAAAGATTAAAATAACATCCAAATACTTTTTCAAGATCAGAATTTAAATAAACTTTCAGCTAATAGGTTTTGGGTTGTTAACCAATCAATGTACTCCCTTATGGTTTCCACAAAAAATTGATTAACCAACGTACTCCCTATCGGTTTCCTCAAGCCCAAGAACAAATTAGGGTTTGGTTTATTTAATTTCCAATATGTGTTATTTTTATAATTGAAAGAATTACAACATTCACGCAGTTTATATTTTTTCTAAAATTTAAAAAGAGTAAGGGAAAGAAAGTGACACCGCTGTTTTTACGAGGTTCGGGTTACCCTAACCTACGTCCTTGCCTTAGGTTAACCACTTAAGGATTTCACTATACCTTGTTCCTTCCGAGTGGAACAAAAACCTTTACAATAACCAACCTCTTTTTCAGGAAGAGAAACCTCTCCAAGCAACAACCTATGCTTGGTCCAACGATTCAACAATACCTTAAACCGTCAAAGATCAAGTAGAAAGGAATGGATATCTGCATAGAAAAACACTCTTAAACACAGAGCAAGTTGTACAAGTTAAATCTCAAATCGTACTTCAAAACCAAAACTAAATAGAAAATGTGAAGCTCAAGGTTTAGAAGTCACCAAAGTTTCTTTCTTATTGATATAAGAATTTTAGATGCAACTCAGAATCAGAACCCCTTTTTAATCCAGCAATTTCGTAGAGTTTTCCCCCAGCAAAGGTGTGATCAAGAATGAACTTTAGGAGAGTTTTAGCATAGAAATCATGTATTGCTTGAATGTATTCTTCATATAGCAAGGAAGGTATTTATAAACCTTTTTAAGGAAAAGTTTTCTCATTTAACATGAAGCATTTAGGTAACTTTTCAAAAAATATTAAATTATAGAATTAATTTTTGAAAATTTTCCATTTAGGTAACTTTTCAAAAAATATTAAACTATAGAATTAATTTTGAAAATCTTCCATTTAGGTAACTTTTCAAAAAATATTAAATTATAGAATTAATTTTTGAAAAATTTCCCGCAAGTTTGAAATTCAAAAATTCTCCGCAGAGTCAGTCGGCTGACTCACTCGACTGGGTCACTGACTCACTTGACTAGGTCACTAGTCAGTCGACTAGGCAGTCATCTCTTTTCAAATATTTTCTATTTCTGATTTCTTTAAAATCTAATTTACTTGATTTTTTTTTTTAAGTGTTGGTCTCTAAGTTTTTGTATTTTAAGGAGTTTCACATATCTAAATAGTAATGACTTGAAGTACTTACAAAAATCTATCTAAGCATGATCTCCTTAATCACTAAGTCTTGTAGCCTCTTGAGGTTCACTTTTGACTTCAAGATCTGCTTGGCCTTTAATTTCTTCATTTGTCGTTCATTGTTTCAATATACTGAGAAGCTTTCCCTTGATTGATATTGTTCTCCCGCTTGTTTTCATAATTAACCATGAGTGTCCTTAGACTTTGTCTTGAAATAACATCACTCAACAACACATGTTAAACCATCATTTATCATCAAAACAAGATTGAAAAGCCCAGTTAGGCCAACAATGTGCTCCAAAGATCTAAACCCTATTCAGTATTTCTCCAAAAAAGATTTCTCAAAACTATATACTTTGGAGATTTTAGGGTTTGCTCTCAAATAGCTTTTGCAATAACGAAATAAGATGAAATCTTTGAATAAAATATAAGTGTGAATAATTTCAAAGATTCAAACTTTAGCAAAACTTTTTCCCAAATAAAATTTTCAAGTAATGGATAGATGAAGAACATGAGTTTTTCTTCTCAATATAATATTAGATATAAGAGTATGAGAGAGGAAAAACTTTTGATGTAAAGATTGAATGCGCAAAGAAACTCCTTATTGATCAAACCTCAATACCCAGAGATTGCTTGCAAGATATGTATGTGAATGCCCTTTGAAAACTGAGATAATTGCCCAAAGATGTCTAAATGCAATGGAGTGTTGGCAAAAGGTTATGAAAACTAGGTTTTAGGCTTGATATATATATATATATATATATATATATAGGCATCCTCGGCATCTGGAGGCTCCTTAACCATTGGATCATTAAAGAGGTATTTTAATTAAAAGGATTTTCCCGTTCAGTGTTAGAGCGTCGGTCTGCACAACATACTCGTCGACGAGTGGACACATTTGTCGATGAGTGTCCATTCGTTCATCGACGATATCAAGAGATTAGTTGACGAGTTGTTTGTTTAAGATTTTTTAGGTCTCAATATTTTTCTTGTCGACAAGAACATGCATTAGTCGATGAGTGATCTTCACGCATTCGTCGACGAGGCCAGGGGACTAGTCTACGAGTTCCGTGTTATTCAATCCTATTAACCTTCTAAAATGCAGATCCAACCTAGGTCAATTGCATATGAATATTTCTTGAAAAGCATGCATCCTAGGGTTAGTCAATATGTCATTTTGAGCTTGCAACTATATCATGTGATCATGTATATACAAATATAATTTAAAACAATACAACTGAAATAAAACTACGTCTTCCTTCATTTGCTCTTGAATTCTTTTATGGAATGGGCCAAGGTATGTGAGCGTTATGTTCCTTACGGCTTCCATTTTTCCTTTGCCATGTGTGTGTGCTTGAAGTATAAACCTGTTCAAGTACTAAAAGCACAGATGAGATATTTATCTTTTGTTATTATATAAATGGGATCAGACTCAAAAAGTCAACACGAGGTGATTTTGAACTATAATATTGGTCGGCCGAGGCAGGTGGAAGAAGTCGATTTCAAATGTCGGTCGACCATGGAAGCTTAGCTCAAAATGGGTTGGTCAGCTGAGACGAGTTAAATATTTGACTTTCTACCTATTCAGTGAACTGAGGCGTTTATAAAGCCAAGAGGATGGTCGAATGAGGCGTTTTGAAAAATCAAAGTATTGCCTATTTTTAACCTTGTAAGTTTTATCCCTATTTGTATAAGTAAGGTGTTGACCCTATAGGTCATTCCCTATTTTTATTGTGACAAATACTCCAATATTTAATGTCTGTCAAGTTGTTGTGCAGATTTGCAATGACCATATCATATGATGGCACTCGGAGACCCAGAGGAAAATCAAGACCCTAGTTGATCTTTATTATTGTAATTCTTATTCATTTGGGTCTGTAATAATTATTTATTCAAAGGTCTGTAATAATCAGTGCATGGCATGCATGTAGGAACCATAAGCTTTTAAACGACCTTAGAATGACCCTAGGTCCCAGCACTTGCACCTACAAAAGTCCCCATTATCACATATCCTATATGGGGATTCATATGTTTTGAATTAGGGCTTAAAATGCAAAGGCATATGACTTCAGGCGACCAAACTTGGCAGTGTATCTTGCCTCTGTCGACCGAATAGTGGACTAAGTCAAAAGTTGACTTGAGTTCGGGCGACCGAACCGAAGTGGCCATGTTGCCTTCGGTTGATCAAACATTTATTGAGACTAAGCTCAACAACTCAGGCTCCCGAGCACCTACGTTCAAAATACCCCTCAGGCAACCGAAGTAGCAAGTTTGGGTTATCGAACTTAAGAACAGACTATTGAACCTCAAGCATTTGAAAAAATTGCTTGGTTCAGCCACCTAACAATAAATTTGGGCACCCAAACATGGAAAACTTTTTTTTTTTTCCATTGTCTCTATTTAGGTGACTGAACCTTGGGCTCGATCGACCTAAAGTCTCAGGTTAGCATATTTTTACTATGGGTTAAAACGGGTAAATCAAGGTTAAGTTTTTAATCCTCACCTAAAACATTTCTAATAATCCCCTAGGAGTCCATAACGGTTATATTTTTGCCAATGCCTATATATACTTGTAATGACCTGAAATATCCATCCATTTTATTTTATTTTTCCTTTTCTATATTAATAAATGAGCTCTGAAACCTTACATGAGCATAACTATCATCATCATGGCCAGAAGTGCTACCGTGGTATCTGATGCATTTCATATAACACCTAAGCAGTAGAAGTACATACATATCCAAAAAATACCAAAATACAATACCAGAGTACCATATACCTAGCTATACACATACACACATATACATCACATTTCCCAAAAAGTCCCAAAACATTGTGGGCTCCACTGATTAGCCCAAAACTCACCCCAAAAACTACGCGTACTCTACACCAACTCTACCTCTAAGCTGGCCCTACTTGCCTCTATGGATTACCTAAAATGTTTAATAATTTTGTGGTGAGACACCTCTCAGTAAGGAGAAACATGTTATCACCAATGGGTGTCATATGAGTTAGTTGGAAACATATCATTTAATTAATATTGTATACGATATATATCAAGAAAACATCTATTTAATAACACATGCTTATATCATATAGAATATGAAAATTTCTGAGTTATCTATTCAAAAGTACTTCTATCTATAATACATAATCTCTACTTTCTATATGTACTATACATAACTATATATCTGCAAACTTCCCCCTAGATGGCTACATGTCATGACTTACCCTTTCATGATTGGGCTGTGCGGCCCGAAGGCGGGGCTAAACACTAGTTGGCCCTCTAGTTCTAGCCTAAATGTATGCATATATAGATGCCTATAGCATGAAAGGCCTGCTCCACCTGGTCAAGATGCCAGGGAGCTCACAACTCTACCTGAGGCCACAATCGGTTGTAGCATACTTTATTTGAGATGTATGGTTGCACTATCTATACTATAACGCAATGGTACCGTGCTCTATAAACTGTTGTATTCCATCATGGTCTGATACTGTATAATAATATTTATATGTAAATCTAGTTGTTTTACCATGATTATGTATTTCTGTATAACCATAATTCTGTATCAACTGTATAGCCATGACCCTGTAATAACTGTATATCTGTACATATGTATATTCTGTAATTTTGTAACTATATTTCTGGATTCTGTATGTCATGGCTCTATATTCTGTATAATTTGTATATCATGGTTCTATATTCTGCATATCATGATTCTATAAAATTCTGTATAATCATGGTTCTATATTCTGTATATCATGGTAATAAAATACTATATAATCAACTCTGTAAAATGTTGTACAATCTTGTTCTGGAATATACTACGTATTCGTAGTTATGTAAAATACTATGTAAGCATGATTCTGTAAAATATTGTATATCATATAAACTTTACTCCTATATAATTCTGTATAGTCGTAGTTCTGTATATAAAATTGTATAAGTTTTGTTTCATAACTCTCTAAGCTATATAATCATGCTTCTGTAAAACTGTATAACATATTCTATAATATTCCAGTATTTCTCATGCCACACAATTCAATAAAACTCTATAAATATCTTCTATAAAACTATATAATTTCTATGCTCTAATCAAATACTATATTATACTAATAAAATTTCTATTAAGGCTGGCATAACATGTATTCCCCTTACCTAACTATCTAGCTCTAAATATTACGCATAATTCCATGCATGCAGCGTTCATAATTTTCAACTCCTTGAAACAACACTCATATAATTCCTAGTCACACAACTGAATTTACCAGAATAATTATCACATTCATATTTTCCCCAACTCCGCATATTCAGGATTTCTAAACTATAATTTACCTGAGTTCCTTGAAATATACCCGTTGGGGTCCTCAACCCATACCTGCAGGATCCCAAAAACACCCTAATCCTAAAAACATAATACCCCAGTTTTAGTCCATAAAACACTAGTATATTCCCATACAACATAGAATCTAAACTCGGATAAGTTTGGTAATACTGAAAATACCCAAATATTCAACTTACCCTCGTTTTGGGATGGTGCCCAAGTTGGCCTAACCAACAATCTACTCCAGCAGACTTGAAAAGAATCTTCCCAGGAGTAGCATGGCGGCTTCCGATCATCGATGGAACACCCGATTCATCAGGTCCATAAATGCTGCCAGTGCATTCGTTAGACCAAAGGACATAATGAGAAACTAATAGTACCTATATCGGGTCTTGAAAGCCGTCTTCGAAACATCCTCCACTTTAACTCCCACTTGATGATAACCTGACTAGAGATCAATCTTGGAGTAGACTTGAGTCCCTTAGAGTTGATCAAATAAATCATCGATTCTGAGAAGAGGATATTTATTCTTTATCGTCACTTTGTTTATTTCTCTATAATCAGTGCACATTCTCACGGTCTCATCCTTCGTCTTTATGTATAAAACCAGTGCTCCCCAAGGTGACACGCTAAGCCTGATAAAAGATTTTTCTAGTAGCTCCTGCAATTGATCTTTTAACTCTTTTAATTCTGTTGGAGCCATTCTGTAAGGAGCTTTAGATATTGGTGTCATCCCTAGAAGCAGATCAATTGCAAATTCTATCTCTTGATCAAGTGGTAAGCCAGGTAACTCCTCCGAAAAAATATCTGGAATTTCTCTAACCACTTAAATAAGCTATGAATCCCTGACAAGCATCCTAAAGTAGCCTCCTCAACAGTAAATCCAATACCAACTGCAGTGAAGAACGCACACACGATCCCACGAATCTAAATTCCTACTCACCTAGAGGTCTAAAGATCACTTCTTTCTTATGGCAGTCAATGCTAGCATGATTAACTACCAACCAATTCATACCTAATATCATGTCAAACCCTACAGGTCTAGTATCACAAGATTAGCTAGACGTACTTTCCTCTGAATGGCAACTGGAAAATTCATAAGTACCTTCCTACATCTCATTGCAGATCTAATCAGCGTGGCAACAAACAACTCTACATCTAATATTTAGGCCTCAATCCTAGATAATTTAGCATAACCCAATGATACAAATGAATGGGTGGCACCTGTGTCAAACAAAAATAACTTTATATGATAAAATGGTAAAAGTACTTGTCACGACGTTTGTGGCAGTCTCTGCGTCTCCCAGCGTCAACGCATAAACGCTCGCCGGGGCTACATTCCTCTACTGGCCGCCACCCCTGGGTGCCTAATTACGTCTTTAGATCTTTCTAGGGGTCGGTGCTCTATTGAGTGACCATTGACACTCCTATGCTTTGTGTCCAGGTCTTCCACAACTATAACAAACATTACTCCCCAACTGGCATGCCCATGTATGACTCCTACCACAAATAGAGAAAATAGGGTATGCCTGCCTACCTCGATACCCATGACCTTTTCCCTCATGTCTCTAAACTCTACCAGACCTATCTTCCCCCCCCCCCCCCAAATGGCCTTGTCTAGAACTTGTCTGAAATCCTAAAGATGTAGGCCTTTTTCTTTGACTCAATGTCCCCACATCCCTCTAGCCCAGTGCTCTTGCATCTTTCTGCTCACTTTCCTCTGCCATAGTAGCCCCATCAACCAGCTCAAAGAAATCCTGCAGCTTTAAAACCACCACTTGTTTATAAATATCCCATCTCAAACCACTCTCAAACATCCTAGCCTTTTTCACCTTATCTAGAACAATATAAGGGGCAAAGCGCGACAGCTCAATAAACTTCGCTGTGTACTGCTGGATTGTAAGATTCCCCTTAGTCAATCCCATAAATTCTGCTACTCTCACCTCCTAGACAGTGGCAGGAAAATAGCGATCAAAGAAGATTTCTTTAAATCAGAACCAGTTCATAGCTACTGGTATGTGACTCTGTTCCTCTAGTAATATCGTAGTCGTCCACCACCTTTCAGCCTCACCTATAAGTTTATAAGCAGCATAAAGTACCCTCTGCTCATCAGTGCAATGGAGGACCATCAATATTTTCTTAATCTCTCGCATCCAATTCTCAGCTACTGCAGGATCAACTCCTCCTAAAAAGGTCGAAGGATTCATCTTCATGAACTTTTAAATAGTAGAACCTGGCTTTGTCGATGGTCCTCCCTGCTCTCTAGAGCTACGTGCAATCTTAGTCATATCCTGTTGAGCCATACTATATAAGACTGCATCTGAATCCCCACCACCTGCACCATAGGGGTCCGCCCCATCATCCCCACTGCATGAGCTCTACTCCCTCCAGGTTCCATCTTGAAAAGGAAAATAAACATAATCTGAGTATCTGTATAATATAATTAACATATTCATCTACTTGAAATCTCAAATCACCAATTAATCTATCGTTCTTACTCTCAATTTAAGATTCAGTCCGGTAATTGAGAAACAACACCCGACCATAGTTTACTATGACTTTCCTAAAATCGTCACCCCAAGAAAGAAATAGAAACCACAACGATAATTCTGCTTCCTGATCACTAAAAAAAACCCTAAATACTTATCTTCATTCCCCCAACATTGACTCACTAAATTCTTGATCTATTCCTATACTTTGGTATTATTTCCGCTGTACTCTATAGTCTACAAAACCTTGTAACCTAGGCTTTGATCCCAAAATGTAACGACCTAAAATATCCATCAATTTTATTTTTCTTTTTCCTTTTCTATATTAATAAATGAGCTCTAAAACCTTACATGAGCATAACTATCAGCATCACGGCCCGAAGTGGGACCATGGTATCCTGTGCATTTCATATAACAGCAGAAGTACATGCATATCCAACAAATACAAAAATACAATACCAGAGTACCATATACCTAGTTGTACATATACACATATATACATCACATTTCCCAAAAAGTCCCAAAAAACTATGGACTCCACAAACCAGCCCAAAACTCATCCCAAAAACTACGCCGACTCTACACCAACTCTACCTCTGAGCCGGCCATGCTCGCCTCTCTAGATTACCTGAAATGTTTAATAATATTGGGGTGAGGCACCTCTCAGTAAAGAGAAACATGTTATCACCAGTGTGTGGCATATGAGTTAGTTGGCAACATATCATTTAATTAATAATGTATACGATATATATATATATATATATATATATCAAGAAAACATCTGTATGATAACACATGCTTATATCATATAGAATATGAAAATTTTTGAGTTATCTATTCAAAAGTACTTCTATCTATAATACATAATTTCTGCTTTCTATGTGTACTATACATAACTATATATCTATAAACTTCCCCCTAGATGGCTATATGTCATGACTTACCCCTTCATGACTAGGTTGTGCGGCCCGAAGGGGGGACTAAACACTGGTTGGCCTTTCAGTGCTAGCCTAGTTGTATGCATTTCTAGATGCGTATAGCATGAAAGGCCCGCTCAACCTGGTCAAGACACCAGGGAGCTCACAACTCTACCTGAGGGCACAATCGACTATACCATACTTTATTTGAGACGTTTGGTTGCACTGTCTATACTGTAACGCAACGGTACCGTGCTCTATAAACTGCTGTATTCCATCGAGGTTTTATACTGTATAATGATATTTCTTTATAAATCTAACTATTTTACCATGATTCTATATTTCTGTATAACCATGATTTTGTATCAACTATATAGCCATGACGTTGTAATAACTGTATATCTGTATATCTATATATTTTATAATTTTGTAGTTGTAATTCTGTATTATGTATGTCATGGCTCTATATATTCTGTATAATCTGTATTTTTATAAAAAAAGAAAAAAAAAAAAAGGCCGTACCCAGTGCACAAAATTCTGCATATCATGATTCTATAAAATTCTATATAATCATGGTTTTATATTCTGTATATCATGGTAATAAAATACTATATAATCAACTCTATAAAATGTTGTACAATCTTGTTCTGCAATACACTACGTATTCGTAGTTTTATAAAATACTATATAAGAATGATTCTGTAAAATATTGTATATCATATAAACTATATTCCTGTATAATTATATATAGTCGTAGTTCTATATATAAAACTACATAAGTTATGTTTCATAACTCTCTAGGCTATTTAATCATGCTTCTATAAAACTGTATAACATATTCTATAATATTCCAATATTTCTCATGCCACACAATTCAATAAAACTCTATATAAATGTTCTATAAAACTATACCATTTCCATGCTCTGATCAAACACTATATTATACTGATAAAATGTCTAATAAGGCTGGCATAACATGTATTCCCCTTACCTGATTTTCTAGCTCTAAATATTACTCATAATTTCACACATGCGGCGTTCATAATTTTTAACTTCCTGAAACAACACCCATATAATTGTCAGTCACACAACTAAATTTATGAGAATAATTATCACATTCATATTTTCCCTAACTCCACATATTTAGCATTTCTAAACTATAATTTACCTGAGTTCCTAGAAATATACCCGCTGGGCTCCTCAACCTATACTTGCAGTGTCCCAAAAACACCCTAATTCAGAAAACATAATACCCTAGTTTTAGTCCACAAAACACCAGTATATTCCTATACAACACAGAATCTATACTCAGATAAGTTTGGTAATACTAAAAATACCCAAATATTCAACTTACTCTGGTTTTGGGATGGTACCCAAGTTGGCCTAACCAACAATCTACTCTAGCAGACTTGAAGAAAATTGTTGACTCTATGAGTCTGATCTTGCTTTGATTATGACAAAACCAATGTTTCCCAATTGTGCACTGAGCTTCTTGAACAGGTCTATCCTTAGCATGCATTGTTGGTAGGAATTCAAGCAAGTCATACGGACTATGAAGATCAAACTTCATTGATGGCGCTTGGAGAAGCAAAAGGAATGAAGACCGATTTTCAATTGTATTTGCATTCATTTTTATATTGGTTTGTAATAATTCATATCGATCTGTAATAATCTCTACATGTCATGCATGTAGGTAATTGTAAGCTCAAAATGACCGCAAATTGACCATAGGGACCGAATGACTTTAGGGCATTCTTTGGTCGATTGACGCCAGATTTTTTATCGTACTTGAAAAGACCTTAGGTACCTACACATTGTGTACTAAGTCCCCATAATCACTTACAATATCAGGGGAAAGAATTGAAATAAAATTGGACAAAATAGGGTAAGTATGTGAGAGGTTGGGCGACCGAACCTCAGGAGTTCAAAACTCCTTAGGCTCCTGAACTGCTGGAAAGTCAGCAGTTTGACCATGCTTCGGGCGACTGAACATAAAACGACCCTATTGCCCTCAAGCGACCGAACCCTTAAAAGGTTACTTTTCACCAACTCGAGCTGCCGTACTTTTCAATTCAAAAAAGGGCTTCGGCGACCGAACTTTGTTTTGGGCACTCGAACCATGCAGCAAATGTTTCTTACTTTTGATCAAGCAACTGAACCTAGACCCAAGCGACCGAACTATTTAAAAATTCTTTTTTAAGTAAGTCTATTCAAGCACCTGAACCTCAGGCCGGGCACCTGAACTTCTTGGGTTAAATTAATTTTTACAGGGGTTAAAATTAAGTAAACTGGGTTAATTTTCCTAATTGGTTTTAAAAAAAATTTAATAATACTCATAAAGTCCCCAACTGTTATAATTTTGTCATTCTCTATATATAGGGGCTCATTTGCAAAATTAAAGGGAGATTAGCCAAAACTAATTAGCAAAATCCTCTCTATCTCAAATACTTTTTCTGTCCAAATACTCTTAAGTTTCTATTCCCTTGATACATTTTAGTATTATGAGAGTATATTGGTTGTGCTAGTGTATACTAGGTACTTCTAAAAACTCCCACTTGCTTGTGTGATTGAGATATTGTTTTTGGGGAGTTTAGCTTAGGTTTATCCCACATATTTTCATACTATAAATCTTGTGTTGGGATAACCTAGTAAGCTTAGGATATTTGCATTGTTATTGCAAGTGTCCAATAGCTTTGTTTTTTGGTTGTGCAAAGATATTTTCAAACAAGAAAAATATTTTCGAACTAGTAGTGTGCCTATTTCATTAAAGAAAATCTTCTTGAACTAGTTTGGATATCTGATTGATATCTTTGGAATACTAATTTGCTATTGATTTGTGCTTTACTTAAATTCCAAGGTATTGCTTGTTTAGAACACTCTTGAGCATATTAGCGATCATATCTTGTTGAGTGTTGCTTGCACAAAAATACACATTACTGAGCTTGCAATTACCTATATTGTTGATGTGTATGTGATTGCACGTATCGGGTACATATTTGCTTTACATGAAAGCATAATCACTGTACCAGTCTTATTGTGAAAAATACTATTGTATTTCCAAACATGGCCTGAGGAGGTTTGATCTAGCTCGGAAGGATCATGTTGGGGTCAGCCCTATGAATTTGACCTAGGGCCTTCTCCGCCCCACAAGGAGAATTTGTAAAGGTTGAGGTCAACCCTGTGCTAATTGACCTGGTTGTAAGTGAGCATTAGTGGAATCCTCGGGCTTGCGAGCTAGAGGCGGGGATGTAGGCACAGTTGGCCGAACCCCGATAATATATCATGTGTCTATTTATATTTTCATACTTTTTATTTACCACACGCGTATGTTATAGTGTGAATGATGTACATGATTTGAATTTTCACATATTATATTTATCTGCGCACTTGGGATTGTATAGAAAGACCCTAGGTTGTGATATTTTGCTAACATTTGGTTTAACCTAGGAATAAGTTTTAAAATTCCAATTCACCCCCCCCCCTCTCTCTTAGGAAAACACCAAAGCTATCAAAAATCTTCGCAGGAGTAGCGCGGTAGCTTCCGATCGTCAAACTAGAAAACAACGAAGCTGAAATCATAGAGAGAAGGGTAGGGGAACGAAGTATAAAGAGAGAGAGAGAGTAATTTTTTGCATGAATTTCTCATTGAAAGCCAAGTTAGGCCTATTTACAAAATGCGGATTCATCAACGAGACACGTCACCTCATTGACAAGTCCATGAAGGGAGTTCGTCGACAAACTCGAATCCCTCGTCGACCAACTTTAGGCTCTGCTAAACCCCTCTCGGTAAGTTCTCGTCGACGAGACACGTGTCCACGATGACGAGACCCTATGAGTCCCTTTTGAAATTTTCCTTTTCCTCTCTTTTCTTTTATTATTTAATTACTATAATTCTTTGGATCTCTACAATACTAATGCATTTGCAAAATTAAAGTGCGATTAGAACCTAGATTATCTTGAAAATCCTTTAAAATTTGAGTGCTCATATTTCATATACCAAGCCAAATACACTTCTTCTTTGTGATTCCATTGACAAACCTAGTTTTCAAAGAGTGTTGGTGTTTGATCTAGATTACCTACTCTTACTCAAAACTCTCTTTGATATATATTGATCGTTTGATTTTATTGGAGAGTTTTAGCTAAGGTTTTTCCCTGAATTAACTAATATTCTTTGTGTGGGAAAACCTTATAGCTAGTGGGTCTTTGCATCACCATTGCAAGATTCACTTGTCTTGTGTTTTTTATTGTGCAAATATTTATTTTACAAGCATTCATTTCAAACATATCTTGAGCTACATTTGGAGAAAATCATTTAAGAGATTTTGTACACCCTTGTCGCAACTCTTTGAAACACTTGCTATGATTGATTAGCATTAATTGTTAGTTTCAAAGATAAATTATTTGCACACTCTTTGAGGTTATTGCATATTGACATTTGTAAGAGTGTAGGTCTAGAGACCCAAAAAATTATAGCAATTAAATAATTAAAAAAAAAAAAAGGATTTTTCCAAGGGGATTTAGCAGGGACTCGTCGACAAGCACAGAATACTTGTCGACGAGTGGCCAACTGGGAATGTTGACGAGGATACGTGTCTCATTGACAAAAAGAAACCGAGGGGGGTTATATACCAAAGCCTTAAGTTCATCAACGAGTGTTATGAGTTTGCCGACGAACCCCCTTCTTAGACTTATTGACGAGGTGACATGTCTCGTCGACGAGGCCACATTTTATAAATATACCAACCTCTGGATTTTAGTGATAATTTTTCATGCAAACTCTCTCTCTCTCTCTCTCTCTCTCTCTAGAAATTCGTCTCCCCCTCCTTCTCTCCAGATTTTCAGCTTCGTTCTTAGCCAGTTCGATGATGGAAAGCCACCACGCTACTCTTGGGAAGATTCTCTACAAGTTTGCTGGAGTAGATTGTCTGTTAGGCCAACTTGGGCACCATCCCAAAACTAGAGTAAGTTGGTTATTTTAACTTTTATAAGGTATTAGGTATTTTTGGACTAAGGAAAATGTAATAGGTGAGATAATACTAGAATTTTGTGGGAAAAATGTGAATTTCAGGATGTTGAACTGGGAACACACATAGTAGCAAGTTTGGTTAATTTTGTGGGCTCTCAGTAAGTCAGGTAAGGGGATAAATTAAGTCGGCATTTTCATGAAATTATTTATTATTATACAACATTTATTTTTAGAAATTACGTATAATATAATACAGTGTTTGGGGATACTGCTGTTGAACAAGGCAATGAATTTTATACATTTTAGCAAAAAAACATGGTTTCTTTTCAGATTTTATATTTAGAACAATATTCACATTTGTGTGGCATGAGTATGGTTTTCTATGAAAATTATGTTATACCAAAATATTATGATTTCTCATAATAAGCATGTTATAATAGTTTTCAGAAAAACCATAAAAATAGTACAAGAACTATGGCTTTTAAATAATAGGTTAACAGTACAGAAATATCATGATTCAGTATGTTATATGATACGCTGACGTAGATGCCGTGATTTATACGATATGATGTTGACCTAACAAGGTCTTTCAATTGGTTTTGGTGATAACAAACAAAGGATGATTTAACTTGAAAAGGTTGAGTTTTGGTGTTTTAGGAAATATGGATCAAGTATGGTTCAAAACAAACTTCAAATATAGCTCAAGTATGGTGTAAGAGAAGATCAAGTATAAGTCAAGTATGAAGACAATTTTTCAATGATCCAAAGAGAGTTTAACATATTTGAAGCTCAAGCAAATTATTCAAAGCATCTCAAGAGCAATGAGAACTCAAGCATGATGGCTTAGGAAACATATTTGTAAGTATTTCAAAAGCCAAAATATCATTTGAAATATGTTTTGAAGCTTTTTCAAGAGTTTATAAAGATTTAAGGACCTATTTAAGAGTATTGAATTAAGGTTTATAAAGATAATAAGAGAGCAAATTAGTTTTTAAAGAAAGATATTTATAAAACAGGATTTTTAAACGCTTAGATGACTGAACTATTCAGTTCAGATGACTGAAGTAGAGACTTCAAATGACTGAACTTTAAGTTCAGATGTCTGAAGAATTACTTCAGACATTTGAAGATTAAGTGTAGACGACTGAAGAATTAATGGAACAAGACAGAAAGTTGCAGTAGCAGTTCAAACGTCTGAACTTACGATTTCAGTTGTCTGAACCCAAACTTCAGACATCTGACCCTATATTTAGTTTTGTTTTAAAGGGGATTTAGGAACTTCAGACGTCTGACCTTGGATCCTCAGACATCTGAACACTGTTCAACGGGTAAAAATTTTAAAACTCTTATTTTTAAATTATAGCCGTTTGAACCCCAAATTTTCTAACAACTTGGGAAACTCTTTAAGGAAACTCTTGCAACAAGGAAACCTACTTGGAAGCCTATAAATACATGGTTCTTGTGAATCAAAAATTATCCCAAGCATTGAAATTCTCTCAAAGCTCTCTTGCTCTAAAAATCTCTTTTGATCAATCTCTTGCAAAGCTGAAACTATTATTGTTCTGATATTTTTTTTCTCAAATCCTGAAGAATTACTTATTTCTCATCTGGAGAAAAGGATTTTGATGAATTATTTGAAAAGCTTCAAAAGTTTATTTCATTCTTGATATTTTATCTTTGAAGTACATAGTTTTGATTTGTTCTAATCTGCTCTTTGTGTGAGCTTCTCTTGTACACCAGATTTTGATATTTCTCTTGTAGATTTTGGATAATTCCAGGCTGCTGGAACGTTGACCAAACAAGGGCATATTGTTTGGAGAAGACAGGCTCTAGCCTTGATCAAAGGAGTGATTGAAAACAGGCGTTGTTCCACCCGATAACGGAACTGTTATAGTGGAATCCTTCAGTGTTTTGCCAAGGGCGAGGACGTAGGCTGTGTTGAAGCCGAACCTCATAAAAAATATTGTGTCTTTCTCTCTATTTTACATACTATACTTGCTGTGTTGTATGATTTAAAAGTGCAGGTCACAGGTTCTAAAGAGAAAGAAACAAAGACTCTTGGTATTTAGAAAGTACGTTTCGATTAACCGTTTGCGGAAACCCAAAAGAGAGTACATTGGTTAATATGTGGAAATCTTAATCAAGAGAAGTGCATACTAAAAGTTTATTCAAAGAAGGTGATAAACATTCACAGGGAAATCAACAAAAGAAAAATTATTCTTGATTGAGTGATTGAATTATTTTAGCTTTATTGATTGTCTTGTTCATTTAAATTACAAGTATTCTAAAGTGTGATTATTAGCTATCTGTTGTGCTATCTTTAGTGTCTTAAGAAAAAGATTAAAAATTATCAAAATTAAAAAGATTCGAATTCACCCCCCATCTTGAGAAGCTATTCCTAATTTCAATTGGTATCAGAGCCTAGTTATAGAAATTCCTAACAAGATGCTATAAAAAGATCTAATGGCAAATATTGGAGTATCACCTTTTGGTGAAGGCCAATCCTCAACCCGCCCACCAATCTTTTGTGGACACAATTATACCTTCTGGAAAAAGAGAATGGAAATATATCTCCAACACATGGATTGGAAATCTTGGGAAGTAGTTATGGATGGAAATCTTATCCCCACTAAAATAGTTGATGGAAAACATATTCCAAAAGAAAAGAAAGATATGACTGACCTAGACTATAAAATGCTTCAAATAAATGCAAGTGCTATAAATGCGTTATATTGTGCATTAGATGCTAATGAGTTTAACCGAGTCATGGCCTGCAAAATAGCTAAGGAGATTTGGGATAAACTAGAAGTAACTTATGAAGGAACCATTGATGTTAGAGATAATAGGATAGACATGTTAATGGAGATAATAGGATAGACATGTTAAAGAGTGAATACGAAGCATTCAAAATGAATTCTGATGAAACGATATCAAGCATGTACACTAGATTTACTCACATAATAAACTCCTTAAGCGCCTTACGAAAAACCTATACTACATATGAAATGATCAGAAAAATTCTAAGAGGCCTACCCTCTATTTGGGAACCAAAGGCCACAGCCATCACGAAAGGTAGAAACTTAAAGATTACTTCCTTGGATGAACTTATAGGTTCACTTCTCACATATGAAATGGCATTGAAAGAAAGAAATCCTGAACCAAAGCATAAAAGATCCATAGCTCTAAAAACATCTAGCCATAGCACTAGTGAAGAAGAAAGCGAAACAAGTGACTTAGATCAAGATGAGTTGGCTTTCATTACTAAGAGACTAGGAAAATTCTATAGAAGAAATAAAAGGTTTCCTAGAAAGTTTAATGAAAAGAAAACTGAAAAAGGAGAGACAAGTAGGAAAGAAAGTAAAGGTAAGAATGAATTACCAATTTTGTTATCATTGCAAAAAGTTAGGGCATATCAAACCATACTATCCATTATTCAAGAAAGACAAGAAGAAAAAGAAGGAAGCAATGAAAGCTACTTGGGATGACTCAAGCTCTAGTGAAACTGAAATTGAATCAAGTGAACAAGAGATGGCGAATATAGCTTTATGGCGAAAAATGAAGAGGTAAACTCTTACTATTCTTCAACCGAATCTCAAAACGAGTCTTGTGATGAGTCATGTGATAGCTTGCCTTCTTATAAGCAATTACAAACTGAATTATTCTCACTTCATAAAATATTTATAAAAGTGTCTAAAAGAAATATAACTTTGAAAGATCAAAATCAAGAATTAATAAAGCAACTTGAATCATTCGAAGCTATTAAAGAAGAAAGAAATACTCATATTAAGAAGTTGCAAGAAGAAGTAAAAATAGAAAAACAAGAGTTAAATAAAACCCGTAAAAATGACTTGAATAAAAAAGATTTAGAAATAAATGAACTCAAAAAGATAGTTGAGGATAAAGAAAAGATTGTCTATAATTTTACTAAAGGTAAAGAAAACTTTGAAAAAATGATTGGACAACAAAGGCATCATGAAAACAAAGAAGGAATAGGATACAATGGTAAAGCAAATAAAAGGAATAAAAAACTATACATGGGATATTTTGTTAAGGAAGCTAAGTTTTATGCTAGCACTTCATCAAATAACAAACATGAACACATCACTTGCTATATGTCCAAGACTAAAGGTCATGTGATGTTCAATTGTCCATTAAAGAGAAAATATGTTAAAATTCAAGGAGAATGGAAAACAAATAGTGGAACCAACAACAAAACAAAGAAAGTCAAAAGAATTTGGGTTCCAAAAACTAACACATAGTGTCCCTCATTGTAGGTTTGTCTTAGGACAACAACGACAACGTATAAATGGTACTTGGACAGCGGATGCTCAAGGCATATGACCGGCGACAAGACCAAGTTCACTACTTTAAAACAAATGGATGGGGGATGCATTACTTTCGGTGACAATGCCAAAGGTAAAATTGTTGGTATCGGAAAAATTGGTAAAGAACCTTTATTCACTATAGATAATGTGTTATTAGTGGAAGGACTAAAACATAATCTTTTAAGTATTAGGGTTTGAAGTAATTTTCATGAAAGAAAAATGTGTTATCCAAAATCCTAAAAATAAAGAAACTTTGTTTATGGCTTATAGGATAAATATCATAAATCTTGAGAAATTAGCAAATCAAAACATAACTTGTTTAACAGCTATGAATGAAGTAAGTTGGTTATGGCATAGGAAACTAGGTCATGCTAGTATGGACCTACTATCCAAATTATCTAAGAAAAATGTTGTAAAAGGACTACCAAATACTAAGTATATAAAAGACAAGATGTGTGATGCATGTCAAAAGGGAAAACAAGTAAAAACTAGTTTTAAGAAGAAAAAATACATATCCACCAAAAGACCTCTAGAACTCTTGCATCTAAATTTATTTGGTCCAACTAGAACTTTAAGCTTAGGTGGAAAACAATATGCTTTTTTTATTGTAGATGATTATTCAAGATTCACTTGGGTAATCTTTTTAGCAAACAAAGATGAAGCTTGTAACCAATTAATAACCTTATGTAAGAAATTACAAAATGAGAAAGGTTACAATGTAACAAGTTTTAGAAGTGACCAAGGAAAAGAGTTTAAAAATAAGGAAGTTGATAAATTTTGTAATGAACTTGGAATAACTCATAATTTTTCAGCACCTAGAACTCCACAACAAAATGGAGTTGTTGAAAGGAAAAATAGAACTTTACAAGAAATGGCAAGAACAATGCTAAATGAAAATAATTTGCCTAAATATTTTTGGGCAGAGGCTGTAAATACTGCACGTTATATTGTAAATAGGGAATCAATAAGATGAAAAATAGATAAAACACCATATGAACTTTGGAAAGATAGAAAACCTAATATTTCCTACTTTCATGTATTTGGTTGTAAATGCTTTATATTAAATACTAAAGATGATTTAGTAAAGTTTGATGTAAAGTTAGATGAAGGTATCTTCTTAGGTTATTCTACAATTAGTAAAGCTTATAAGATTTATAATAAAAGAACTTCTACGATCATGGAATCAATTCATATAACTTTTGATGAAACAAATAGTTATGACATCAAAGATATGAATGATGAAAAAGAAGTTATGTGTCAAAAAGAAAAAGACCTTAGAATAAAAGAGGAAAAGGATAATGATGCTTTAAATGAAAACTTTACAGAAAATCTAAATCTTCCTAAAGAGTGGAAATACGACAAAAATCATCCAAAAAAACAAATACTTGGTGAAACATCAAAAGGGATAACAACTAGAGCTTCACTAAAAAATATTTGTAATCATTATGCCTTTTTATCTCAAGATGAACTAAAAAATATTGAAGATGCTTTAAATGATGATTCATGGATTATAGCTATGTAAGAGGAATTAAATCAATTCAAAAGAAGTCAAGTATGGGAACTTATACCAAAACCCAAAGATAAATCAATTATAGGAACTAAATGGGTGTTTAGGAATAAGAAGGATGAAAATGGAGTTTTTGTAAGAAATAAATCTAAGCTAGTGGCACAAGGGTATAATCAAGAAGAAGGAATTGATTATGATGAAATTTTTGCACCTGTGGCAAGGATGGAGACTATTAGGATGCTTTTAGCCTATACTGCCCATAAGGATTTTAAGTTATATCAAATGGATGTACAAAGTGTATTTTTAAATGGGTATATAAATGAAGAAGTGTATGTTAAACAACCTCCAGGTTTTGAAAATTCTAAAAATCCAAACCATGTATTCAAATTGACAAAAACTCTTTATGGTTTGAAACAAGCTCCAAGAGCTTGGTATGAGAGGTTAAGTAAATTTTTACTTAAAAATGAATTTACAAGAGGAAAAGTTGATAGTACCTTATTCATTAAATCCAAAAACAAAGATATGCTAATAGTTCAATTATATGTGGATGATATTATATTTGGAGCAACAAATGAAGATCTATGTAAAGAATTTGCCACATGTATGCAAAAAGAATTTGAGATGAGTATGATGGGGGAGTTAAATTATTTTCTAGGACTACAAATAAAGCAAGCTAAAAGTGGAACTTTCATAAATCAAACTAAGTACATCAAGGATATGCTCAAAAAGTTTGACATGGAACAAAGTAAACCTATAGAAACTCCTATGAGTACAACTACAAGTCTTGATAGAGATGAAAAAGGAAAACAAGTAGACATCATACACTATAGAGGAATTATTGGTAGCTTCCTATATTTAACTGCTAGTAGGCCGGATATTATGTTTAGTTTGTGTATGTGTGCAAGATTTCAATTAGCTCCCAAGGAATCACACTTAACAGCTATCAAGAGAATTCTTAGGTACTTGGTAGGATCACTTGATTTAGAGTTATGGTATCCAAAGGACACAGATTTTAATATGATAAGTTATCCAGATGCTGATTATGCCGGTCGTAAGATTGATAGAAAAAGTATAAGTGGCACATGTCACTTTCTAGGACAATCATTGGTGTCATGGTTTTCAAAGAAACAAAATTCTATAGCTTGATCAACTGCCGAAGCTGAATATGTGGCAGTAGGAAGTTGTTGTGCACAAATCCTATATATGAAACAACAATTAAAGAATATTAATTTAGAATATAAAACAATTCCGATAAAGTGTGATAATACTAGTACCATAAATATATCTAAAAATCCAATTTCACACTCAAGAACTAAGCATATAGACATAAGCATCATTTTTTGAGAGATCGTGTTCAAAAGGAGGATATAATTCTTGAATTTATAAATACAAATGATCAATGGGCTAATATTTTTACAAAACCTCTAAGTGAAGAAAGATTTATACATATTAGGAGGGAACTTGGGTTAATCCACAGCAGAGAAGTATATTAGTAGTAAAATTTCAGAATTTATATGCACTTCAGACGTCTGAACACTGTAGCAGAAGAGTTCAGATGACTGAACCTAGGACTTCAAACGTCTAAACTCATATTGATTTTTAAAACTTCCAGGTTTTTAAAACTTCAGACATTTGTACTTATCTTCAGACATCTGAAGTCGCGGGATTTATAAATTTTCAGCACACTAAACCCTAACTTCAGACTTCTAAAGTTCCTTGCTTCATTCATCCGAACTTCAAACTCTTCATCTTCCCTCACTTTCCCTTCACTCCGACACTTCTACCCTACTCAGATTCATCACACGAAACTTAGGGTTACTAAAACTTTGTGTCTTCATGCCTCGATCAAGCAGACTGCGAACAAAGGTCCTTCATCAGGGAGGGAAACCCAAAATATTGATAAATGGTTAGTTGCTCCTCAAGCTCGACTTCGTTATCAAAATTCTTTGAGCTCTATAGAACCAATCTTAGGTAAAGTCTTGGATGTATCATTCTTTGTCACTGAATTTCCCGATATCCTTACATTGTTTTGTGATATTGGATGGTTTGATTTTATCACTCAACAACCCAAGGGTTGTTTTCCTCATTTAGTGAAAATTTTCTATTCAAATATGCAATATGAAGATGGGACTTTCTCTTCAGAAGTTAAGGAAAGAAAATACTACTGAATTCTGAAATATTATCTTCCATCCTAAAAATTACTTCAGGAGAGTTTAATTGTCCTATGTTTGCTCAATCTTGGATCCTTGAACAAGGTTTTACTCCTGAAGCTTTTCTTCCTTTAATCATGACAAATGAACCTGTCTATTTTGCACATCCTCCATTGTACAAGAAACTGAATTTAAAAGGCCAGATTCTTCATAAACTAGTTTCCACCAATATCATACCAAAACAAGGCTCTTTTGATCATCTTTCTTATATCGAATGCTTTGTTCTTTGGTGTTTGCTTAAAGGCAAGAAACTAGACTTGGCTAGTTTAATTGTTAGGTGGATGTGGACCAAGCTATAATCAAATCAAGTTATCCTTCCTTATGGAGGAATTCTTACTCTTCTCTTTACTCACCTTAACATTACCAATATTTCCGAGTTTTTCATAAAAAGAACCCAATATAATCTTTTTAATGAAACTTCTCTCAAGAAAATGGGATGTGATAAGGGACGTTCCAGATAATATTTGAAAGCTGCAAGGACTACACATGCACCACCTGCATCTGCAGCAGCATCATCTTTAGCCTCAGCCTCAGCCTGTACTCCAGTATCAACAGTTGCTCAATCTTCTTCCACACAAGAACTTGGCTCATCTCTAGAAGCACCTTCTTGGTTCTTATCCTTTCAACAAGATTTCTCTAGTTTCTCTTCTAAAGTACGCACTGGTCTTCTAAATATCAAAGAAAAGATCACATCACTTGACAAATGGGTCACTCATATAGAAAAATATCATGCCAAAACCACTAAGAGCGGTGATCCCATAGACATTAGCTCTGCTCCTCAGAGTGGAGATGATGATGATGATAATGATGGTGATGATGATGATGATGATGCTTCTGCAAAAAACGAAGGAAATTCTGAAGATGAAGGTGATGAAGAAAATACTAAAGAAGAAGGGACTCAAGAAGAAGGAGGAGAAGAAGAAGAGAAAGGAGATGGTTCTGAAGAAGAAAACTAGGAAAACTAGATGTTCTCTAGTTTAGGTTTCTATGTAACTTTTTGTTTACAAGAATCACATCTTATGTATCACAAATTATCTGTACTCTTGCTCAAATGTAACTTTTTGGTGTATGGATCATATATATATATATATATATATATATATATATATATATATATATATATTTGGAGAATGACTTTTGATGGTTCTTTATCATTGTCTTACTCTTTTTGATTAATGACAAAGGGGAAGAAAGAGTACCTGTGCTTAGTAAAGATAAAGTAAAAGTACATGATTATGTAAAAGTACATATGAATTTAAAAAAAAGGAAAAAGAGCATTTAGTAAAGATAAAGTAAAAGACCATGTGAACTTGAGTAGATAAATGTTAGATATGAATGAACTGCAACATATATGTGAATTTGATCTTGATGATCCATGTGTGAACTTGATTTTAAATATATATGAATTCACATAAGAACTTGGTTCTTGGTTATATAGGAATTACATGGATCTATGAACTATATGAACTTTAAATTTTCTATGGCTTATAGCAAGGGGGAGTTTTTTTTATATATATATGGCTTGCTTGTTAATGGTCATAGTAAGGGGGAGTAATTCATTTTACATAAATCTTTTATCTTTACTCCTTGTTTGTCATCATCAAAATGGGGGAGATTGTTGACCTAACAAGGGCTTTCAATTGGTTTTGGTGATAACAAACAAAGGATGATTTAACTTGAAAAGGTTGAGTTTTCGTGTTTCAGGAAATATGGATCAAGTATAGTTCAAAGCAAACTTCAAATATAACTCAAGTATGGTGTAAGAGAAGATCAAGTATAATTCAAGTATGAAGACAATTTTTCAATGATCCAAAGAGAGTTTAACATATTTGAAGCTCAAGCAAGCAAATTATTCAAAGCATCTCAAGAGCAATGAGAACCCAAGCATGATGGCTTAGGAAACATATTTGTAAGTATTTCAAAAGCCAAAATATCATTTGAAATATGTTTTGAAGCTTTTTCAAGAGTTTATAAAGATTTAAGGACCTAATTAAGAGTATAGAATTAAGTTTTATAAAGATAATAAGAGAGCAAATTAGTTTTAAAAGAAAGATATTTATAAAACGGGATTTTTAAAGGCTCAGATGACTGAACTTTTCAATTCAGATGACTGAAGTAGAGACTTCAGATGATTGAACTTTAAGTTCGGACGTCTGAAGAATTACTTCAGACGTCTGAAGATAAAATGCATACGACTGAAGAATTAATGGAACAAGACAAAAAGTTGCAGTAGCAGTTCAGACGTCTGAACTTGCGATTTCAGATGTCTGAACTCAGACTTTAGACATCTGACCCTGTATTTAGTTCTGTTTTAAAGGGGATTCAGGAACTTCAAACGTCTGACCTCGAATCCTCAGACGTCTGAACACTGTTCAACAAGCAAAAATTTTAAAACTCTTATTTTTAAATTATAGCCGTTTGAACACCAAATTTTCTAACAACTTGGGAAACTCTTTAAGGAAACTCTTGCAATAAGGAAACCTACTTGGAAGCCTATAAATACATGGTTCTTGTGAATCAAAAATTATCCCAAGCATTGAAATTCTCTCAAAGCTCTCTTGCTCTAAAAATCTCTTTTGATCAATCTCTTGCAAAGCTGAAAGTATTGTTGTTCAGATATTTTTTTTATCAAATCTTGAAGAATTACTTATTTCTTATCTGGAGAAAAGGATTTTGATGAATTATTTGAAAAGCTTCAAAAGTTTATTTCATTCTTGATATTTTATCTTTGAAGTACATAGTTTTGATTTGTTCTAATCTGCTCTTTGTGTGAGCTTCTCTTGTACACCAAATTTTGATATTTCTATTGTAGATTTTGGACGATTCCAGGCTGCTAGAATGTTGACCAAACAAGGGCATATTGTTTGGAGAAGGCGGGCTCTAGCCTTGATCAAAGGAGTGATTGTAAACAGGCGTTGTTCCACCCGATAACGGAACTGTTATAGTGGAATCCTTCGGTGTTTTGCCAAGGGCGAGGACGTAGGCTGTGTTGAAGCCGAACCTCGTAAAAAATCTTGTGTCTTTCTCTCTATTTTACATACTATACTTGCTGTGTTGTATGATTTAAAAGTGCAGGTCACAGGTTCTAAAGAGAAAGAAACAAAGACTCTTGGTATTTAGAAAGTACGTTTCGATTAACCGTTTGCGGAAACCCAAAAGGGAGTACGTTGGTTAATCTGCGGAAATCTTAATCAAGAGAAGTGCATACTAAAAGTTTATTCAAAGAAGGTGATAAACATTCACAGGGAAATCAACAAAAGCAAAATTATTCTTGATTGAGTGATTGAATTATTTTAGCTTTATTGATTGTCTTGTTCATTTAAATTACAAGTATTCTAAAGTGTGATTATTAGTTATCTGTTGTGCTTTCTTTAGTGTCTTAAGAAAAAGATTAAAAATTATCAAAATTAAAAAGATTCCAATTCACCCCCCCCCTCTCGGGAAGCCATTCCTAATTACATATGATATATCGGTGCAGATTCCGTGATTTATATATGATGATGTGCCGGCGCAGATGCCATGATTTATGTCGGCATAGATGTCATAAATTTTTTGTCAAGATTCAGGAAAATATGACCATGTCAGATATTTCTATGAAATATGGAACAGTTATGTATCAGTATTATAAAATGTATTATATGTTATTAGAACCCAGATGACTTAGTTTAGTTTCACGAAGCACGGTACCGTAGCAATATGTTCAAGATTATATTTATTTTAGTGCTACCACACATCCAGATAGAGTGTGGGAGATGGCAGTCAATATGGCTTCATGGTAGTGCAGGTGTCCCATGGGCAATCTGGACCAGGTAGGGTAAGCCCATCGTACTTAAAGACTTATGTTTGACTTAGCATGGTCAGCCAGCCATTGCTAGGTCACGTTTGCAGGCCGCACAACCTAGTCATGTGGGGGTAAGACATGACATCAGTTTGCTATCCATCCTGGGTATTATTTCAGTATTGTACAGTTATATAAGATGATTCGTATGTACAAAAATTTAGTATGTTATATTATGTTATGTCAAATCATGTTTTATTCAGAAATTATATAGGCAGTATTACAAGTTATACAATTAAGTACAGTTTATGTTTATGTCGCGATAATACTCATGTTGTCACACACTGATATTAGTTTATCTACCTTACTAAGAGGTGTCTCACCCCAGCATTACAAACATTTCAGGAAATCTAGGTAGGAGGGCGGATAGAGCCTTTCAATAGTAGAAGTTAACTGAACTACTCTATCAGGAAGGTAAGTAGTTGAGCTAGGGTCAGATGGGCTTTTTTTTTTTTTTTATTAAGACCCTAGGATACTTTTTGGTCTTCGTATGGATGTTTGTATATATATGACTAACTCAGTAGAACTCTGGTATTGTGTTTGGTGTTGTATGGTATGTATGTAATTTTATGTTTTCTGTTGCTTAGGTATTAGAAATGTATGACTAGTATATCCCTGGTACCCATGGGTCCAGGTTGATCATGACTTTGACAGTTTAGTAGGATATCAAGGTTATTATGTATGTTTAAAAATATATATATATATATATATATATATATATATACATATATATATATATGGAAAATAGGCAGGTCATTACAGTTTGGTAGGAGAGCCTAGGTTGCTAAGTTCTGTAGACTCTAGTGTGCATCTGGAACAATACCAGAGTATAGGAAAAGGATTTGAGGTTTTGTTCTGCAATTTGGAGGCAGGATTTTTGTGGTGATTTCTGTGTCTTTCCTGGGGTGACAATTTCAGGAAAGCCATAGTAAAGTATTATTGGGTTTTGTTTCTAAGGTGTAGGACTGAATCTTGAATTAAGTTAAGGATGTTAAAATAGTGGTTAGATACATAAATTTTAAGGATAGGGTCCCTAAGTCATGTTTATTGTCTTTTCAGGATGGACCCCGGTAGTGGCAGTGTTCATGCAAGCGGTAGAAAGGGTGTAGGGCCCTCAGGTTCAGGCAGGGCTGATTCAGATGCGGTATTACTCAGTGTAGCTCAGCAGGTCATGGCTAATATTGCACAAAGCTCCAAGGAGTAAGGGGGCCCGTCTGTAGGTCACGAGTGTACGATAAAGAAATTCACCAAGATGAATCCTCCGGCATTTTCAGGAGGAGCTTATCCCGCAATCACCGAAAACTGGATGCCAAAAATTGAGAAAGTATTGGCGGTGCTGCAGTGCACGGAGGAGTAGAGGGTCTTATTTGCCACCTATAAGCTGACAGGAGAGGCTAAGAGATGGTGGACTATTGTAAGACTATTGGAGGATCAAAGGGCAGTACCTATAACTATGACTTGGTGCCAATTTAGAGATTTGTTCTTCGACAAATACTTTTTGGCCACTACCAGGGAGGCCAAAGTAGAGGAATTTCTGAATTTGAAGCAAGGATAGCAAACATTCTAGCAATACGTGGTGAGGTTTATAGATTTGTCTCACTTCGCCCTATATATCATTCCCGATGAGGCAAAGAAGGCGAGACAGTTTAAAAAAGGTTTGAGGTGTGAAATATATAAATAGGTAGCGGTGCTAAAAGTGCAGGACTTTGCGAAGTTGGTAGACAGAGCAGTTGTGGCTGAGGCCAGTAAGCGGATAGGAGCAGAAAAGCAGCAATAGAAGAAGAGATCTATGCCTTCAGACTTTCAAAAGGGATCTAGTCGGGGCTAGTGGAGGAGAGGAAATAATAGTAGAGGATAGAGGCAGGAGACTAGAGGCCATGAGGTTCAGGGAGTGCAGACCTACACTATATGTCAAATATGTGGAAAGAGACACTTGGGAGAGTGTTAAGTGGGGAGAGACATCTATTATCGCTATGATAGACCAGGACATTTGGTATGAGATTGCCCTACACCACTTAGTATCGCTCTTACTCCCAGACCTTATCGTGGAGGCCAACAGAGGAATGTAGCTCCGGTGAAGGTATATGCTTTGACGCCGGGAGATGCGGAGGTCGCAGGCGACGTCGTGACAGGTACTTTTACTGCTTTATCATATCAAGCTATTGTTTTATTTGATACAGGTGTCACTTATTCCTTTGTGTATGTAGGATACGTTAAATTGTTTGGTGTTGAGACATGGTTATTAGATGTTGAATTGTCAATAACTACACCGACAGGGTTAGTGGTGAGGTGTTGTAGGGTGCTTGGGGGCTATCTAGTAGAAATTTAAGGGTAAGTATTACTAGAGGACCTAATTGTACTATATATGCATGGTTCGATGTAATACTAGGTATGGACCGGGTGACTACTAACCATGCTAGTATCGATTGTTATCTGAAAAAGGTGATATTCAAACCACCAGGAAAGCAAGAATTCAGATTTGTGGGGTCACAGGTGCATTGCCCGCCTCAGTTAGTGTCAGCCATATAGGTGAGGAGATTACTCCTAGATGGATGTTAGGGGTTTATGGTCTATGTAAAGGAGGCAATAGAAAATGAATTGAAGCTTATCGGTACACTAGTGGTAAAGGAGTTTCCAGATGTTTTTCCAGATGAACTATTTGAGTTGCCTCCTGATTGTGAGGTAGATTTTGCTATCGACGTACTTCTAAGGATGACACCAATCTCTAAAGCTCCTTACCAAATGGCTCCATAAGAATTGGGAGAATTAAAGGATTAGTTGTAGGATTTATTAAATACAGGATTTATCATACCTAGTGTATCCCCCTGGGGAGCTCTAGTTTTATTTGTGAAAAAGAAAGATGGGACTATGAGGATGTGCATAGATTATAAAGAAATAAACAAAGTAACAATTAAAAATAGGTATCCTCTACCCCATATAGATGACTTATTTGATCAGTTTTAGGGTACACGAGTCTATTCCAAGATCGACCTCTGGTCAGGTTATCACCAGATGAAAATTAAAGCAGAAGACGTTTCGAAGACAGCTTTCGGCATTATGAATTTCTAGTTATATCATTGGGTCTAACAAATGCTCATGTTGTATTCATGGATTTGATGAATAGAATCTTTCACCAGTATGTCGACCAGTTCGTTGTGGTTTTCATTGATGATATACTGGTTTACTTAAGGAGTTTTTAGGAGTATGAGACGCACTTGAGGTTGCTACTTCAGATGTTTAAGGAAAAGAAATTGTATGTCAAGTTTAGCAAATATGAATTCTGGTTAGATAAAGTTGCGTTTCTAGGGTATGTTGTATCAGGGGATGGAATTTCAGTAGATCCCAGCAAGATAAAGGCAGTGGTGAATTGGACCAGGTTGAGGAACGTTCAGGAAATAGGAGTTTCCTAGGACTGGCAAGATATTACCGTCGGTTTATAAAAGGATTCTCAACCTTATCAGGGCCTCTCACATGACTAACCAGAAAGAATGTCATGTTTGAATGGGATGACAGTTGTGAGCAGAGTTTCCAGGAATTGAAACAGAGGCTCGTCATTGCCAGTATTGACAATTCGATCGGGAGGTGATGGTTACGTGATATATTATGACACATCTTTGAGGGGGCTCGAATGTGTATTGATGTAACAGGGTAGAGTAGTAGCTTATGCTTCATAATAATTAAAAGAATATGAAAAGAATTATCCTACCTATGATCTTAAATTGGCTGCGGTGGTTCGTTCATTGAAAATTTGGAGGCATTATCTGTACGGAGAGAAATATGAAATATTTTCAGACCATAAAAGTTTAAAGTACTTCTTCATGCACAAGGAGTTGAATATATGCGGCAAAGAAGATGTTTAGAGCTCATCAAGGATTATGACTACACCATTAGTTACCATCTAAGTAAAGCAAATGTGGTGGCTAATGCACTGAGCTGAAAGTCCATGATAGCAGTATTGTCAGCAGCAGAAATTCAACGCCCAATTCAGATGAACTTGGAGAGGCTTGGTGTGGAGTTAGTAGAGAGTGATCACCAGGCATTTATTGCCAACCTGGTGGTACAGCCTACCCTACCAGAAAGGATTAAAGTAGCCCATAAAAATGACGCAGAGTTGATGGAGTTGATAAAGAAGGTATGGGAAGGACAAAGGAAGGTCTTCAATATTTCAGATGACGGACCTCTGAGGTTCCGTACTAGGCCGTGCATGCCTGCAGATGTGGATACCAGAGGGACGATCCTTGAGGGGGCTCACAGATCTTTATACACGGTTCATTTAGGTAGCTCTAAAATGTATAGGGATCTACAAAAGTCTTTATGGTAGAGCGGCATGAAGAGGGAGATTGTCGAGTTTGTGCAACAGTGTTTGATGTGCCAGTAAGTAAAGGGTAAGCACCAAAGGCCAATAGGCCAGTTACAACCACTTTACATCCCGGAGTGGAAATAAGATCACATTTCTATGAACTTTGTGACAGGTTTACCGCCGGTACAGCAGAGACAGAATGCTATTTGGGTGGTTGTAGATCGACTAATGAAGAGCGCTCACTTTATCTCAATCAAAGTCAACTACTCCATGGACAAACCACTCATTTTATCTCTAACAAAGTCAACTACTCCATGGACAAACTGGTACAAATATATATTCAAGAGATAGTACGATCACATGGTGTGCCAGTGTCTATAGTATCAGACCGAGACCCAAGTTTCATGTCATAATTTTGGAGGAGCTTGTAGAAGGCTCTGGGGTTTAAGTTATCATTGAGCACGATGTTTCATCCTCAGATGGATGGGCAGTTAAAGAGGACGATTCAGATATTAGAGGATATGCTCCGGGCTTGTGTGCTGGATTTAGGGGGTAGTTAGACACAGTATTTGCCACTGGTTGAGTTTGCATATAATAACAGCTATCAAGTCAGCATCGACATGAAACCTTACGAGGCGCTATATGGTAGGAGGTGTCGTTCTCCTCTATACTAGGATGAGTTAGGTGAGAGGTGAGTTTTGGAACTAGAGTTAGTGCAGCAGGCGTATGATAAAGTCTGACTTATTAAATAAAGAATTAGTATAGCTCAATGTTGGCAGAAAATCTACGCAGATACTCACTGCCGAAAGTTGGAATTTGAAGTGGGAGACCATGTATTTCTGAAAATAGCGCCACTGAAAGGAGTTATGAGGTTTGGGAGGAAGGGTAAGCTAAGCCTTAGGTTTATTGCCCCATTCGAGATACTTGAGAGAGTGAGGTCAATTGCCTATCAGCTATCTTTACCACCAATTTTATCCAGGATGATGTATTTCATGCTTCCATGCTAAGGAGATATGTCCCAGATCCCTCCCACATGGTCAGTTATGCAGAGATAGAGCTCGGAGATTCACTAGCTTATGAGGAGATACCAATGCAGATCTTAGACAGGAAGGAGTAGGAATTACGTAGTAAGAAAATTCCATTAGTGAAAGTCATGTGGAGGAATCACGCAGTGGAAGAAGTTTTTTGAAAGCTTGAAGAAGAAATACAATAGAAATTCCTGCATCTATTTAGTGGGGACTGGCAGTAATTAGAAAAAATACAGACAAGTAAGTTAAGTTTCTTTTGTGCAGGTTAGTCAATACATATAATAATTTTTGGTTAGTAGATAGTATTTTGGTTTTAGGAGAATTTTATTTTATGTTTTTGCAATCTCCCAGAACCCTGAATGTTACCACGATATTCCTCTACCACAAGTGAGGGTAAGTAATAAAATAAGTAGCCTATTTTCCTCAAAGGATGGTGTTCAATATAGATAGTGAATTTCGAGGACGAAATTTATAAGGAGAGGAGAATGTAGAGACTCAAAGAATTATATTAATTAAATAATAAAAGAAAGGAGAGAAAAGGATTTTTCCAAGTGGATTCAGTAGGGACTCATCGACGAGCACAGAATATTCGTCGATGAGTGGCCAATTGGGAACGTCGATGAGGACATGTGTCTCGTCGACAAAGAGAAACCGAGGGGGTTATATATAAGGGCCTAAAGTTTGTCGATGAGGGTTACAAGTTCGTCGACGAACTCCCTTCTTGGACTCGTTGACGAGGTGACGTGTCTCATCGATGATGCTGCACTCTATAAATATACCAACCTCGAGATTTCAGTAATAATTCTTAATGCAAACTCTCTCTCTTCTCTCTCTCTCTCTCTCTCTCTCTCTAGAAATTTATCTCCCCCTCCTCTCTAGATTTTTGGCTTCATTCTTCGCTAGTTCGAAGATCAAAAGCCACCACACTACTCCTCAGAAGATTCTCTACAAGTCTGCTGGAGTAGATATTTGGTTAGGCCAACTTGGGTACCATCCCAAAATTTGGGCAAGTTGGTTATTTTAAGTTTTATAAGGTATTTGGTATTTTTGGATTGAGGAAAATGTATTAGGTGAGATAATATTGGAATTTTGTGGGGAAAATGTGAATATCAGTGTGTTGAGCTGGGAACACACATAGTAGCAAGTTTGGTTAATTTTGTGGGCTTCTCAGTAAGTCAAGTAAGGAGATAAATTAAGTTAGAATTTTCATAAAATTATTTATTATTATAGAACATTTATTTTCAGAAATTACATATGATATAATACAGTGTTTGGGGATACTGCTATTGAACAAAAAAATGGATTTTATACATTTTAGCAGAAAACATGGTTTCAGTTCAAATTTTATATTTAAAACAATATTCACAATTGTGTGGCATGAGTATGGTTTTCTATGAAAATTATGTTATACCAAAATATTATGATTTCTCAAAATAAGCATGTTATAATAGTTTTTAGAAAAACCATAAAAACAGCACAGGAACTATGGTTTTTAAATAATACGTTAACAGTACAAAAATATCATGATTCAGTATGTTATATGACATGACGGCGCAGATGCCGTGATTTATACAATGCCGGCATAGATGCTGTGATTTATATATTATGATATGTCAGCGCAAATGTCGTGATTTATGTCAGTGTAGATGCTGTAAATGTTATGTCAAGATTCAATAAAATATGATCATGTCATATATTTCTATGAAATATGAAACAGTAATGTATCAGTATTATAAAATGTATTATATGTTATCAGAACCCGAATGGCTTAGTTTAGTTTCACGAAGTACGGTACCGTAGCTATATGTTCAATATTATGTTTATGTCAGTGCTACCACACATCTCAGATAGAATGTGGGAGATGGCAGTCGATGTGGCTTCATGGTAGTGTAGGTGTCCCACTAGCAATCTAGACCAAGGGGGGCAAGCCCATCACACTTATAGACTTATGCTTGACTTAGCGTGATCGGCCAGCCATTGCTAAATCCCACCTGCGGACTGCACAACCCAGTCATGTGGGGGTATAACATGACATCAGCTAACTATCCATCCCGGGTATTATTTCAATATTGTACAGTTATATAAGATGATTCACATGTACAAAAATTTAGTATGTTATATTATGTTATGTCAAATCATGTTTTATTCAAAAACTATACAGGAAATATTACAAGTTATACAATTAAGTACAGTTTATGTTTACGTCACGATAATACTCATGTTGCTACACATTGATATTAGTTTATCTCCCTTACTAAGAGATGTCTCACCCCAGCATTACAAACATTTCAGGAAATCCAGGTAGGAGGGCGGATAGAGCCCCACAGTAGTAGAAGTTGACCGAACCACTCTGTTAGAAAGGTACGTAGTTAAGCTAGGGTCAGATGGTTTTTTTTTTAGATTGAGACCCTAGGATACTTTTTTTTCTTTGTGTGGATGACTGTATATATATATGACATACTTAGTAGAACTCTGGTATTGGGTTTGGTGTTGTATGGTATGTATGTAATTTTATATTTTTCGCTGCTTAGGTATCAAAGATGTATGACAGGCATATCCTTGGTACCCATAGGTCCAGGTTGATCATGACTTTGAAAATTTAGTAGGATATCAAGATTATTATGTATGCTTAAAAAAAATAAGTAACACCCTGGGAAATTTTAAATTATAAGAAGATAAAAGGGGAGGAGGAATAAGTTGGAAAATGGTGTGGCAGCAAGCATTCGTCGACGAATGGATTGGTCTCATCGACGAATGTTCTACTTAGCTCGTCAACGAGGTTACTTGTCTCATCGATAAGGAATTACCAAGAGGGGTTTTTTATAGACTGAAATTCATCGACAAGTTGGTTGACTCGTCGACGAACTGTGTACAGGACTCCTCGACGAATTGATGTGTCTCATCGACAAATCCTTGGGTATAAAAGAGAACTTTTCTTTCATTTTAGCGCAGAATTCTTGCATGTTCACCTTCTCTCTCTAGAAATTATGCCATCATCCCATCTCTCTTCAATTTCAGGCCGGATTTTTGCCTGTTCGACAATCTGAAGCTACCACGCCGCTCCTGGAAGAGTTCCCTACAAATCTACTGGAGTGAATCGTCGGTGGGAATAGTTAGGAATACATCCAGATTTAAGTAAGGCTTTTTATATAAAATTTGGCTCTTTACCCTAGTTGTAGGAAATATTATATACGAAGAAATACTAAAGTTTAGTTCTAGGAGATGTGGTTTTCAGGGCGTTGAACGGGGAACCCTGCGGGTGCAGGTCTGGTTATTTTAGGAGGCTTTTCAAGAATTAGGTAAGGGGAAATATTTTATAATAGCTTTTTAGTAATTATTAAAATGACTAATTTTGGGTAAAAATTCTACATATACAGGTATAATTTTTCTGAACCAAACTGATATTGCATATACTGTTTTAATTATATAAGTAATAAATTAGGAAAAATTGTGTGGTTAAGACCATTTTTCTAATTAAACGATTGTGATTTATGTGGAATGAGGAAATTGTTGAGATTGTGAATGTTATTTGACTGAAATTCTTGTCTGGTTGAATACATTGATTGGATTGTGAACATTGTATAGTTGAGAATACTGGATGGTTGAGTATACTATGGTATTTGCGTGGACATGATTGATTGGTCAGGTTTGTGATTGATCTATGGTGTGGTTCATGTAAATGGCGATATAACGTTGGCAGTGGTATGAGGAGGTTGTTATATCGTACTTGGTATAACCGTCATATAACGTTGGCAGTGGTATGAGGAGGTCGTTATATGGATGTTTATACTGGGAGGTAAACATTGACAGTGGTATGAGGAGGTTGTTTACCTATTTATCATGAACAGGGTGTTTATTTTGTAATCTGTGTGATTTGATTAGTCCTGTGTGGACTAGTCCTGTATAGACACTGTTGCCGCATGATTTGATCCTACATGGATTGATTATGATATGGGCATATGCGTGAAATTGTGTAGCGATTGTGTTGGCTTTGTACGAATGTTAATAAATTAAGTATTTTGTGTAAAGTAGATTATGCCACCCGAGAGCTTGCTGAGGAAGGTGAGTACTCTAGTAATTATTTATGGATACCAGGGTAGAGGGAAGCCACTTGTATGGGCGGGTGATCTTCCCCATTCTCGGTGTCCTTACCTAAATACATAACCCAAGGGCTTACTGAGAAAGGTGCGTGCCCTGGTGTCAGCACTAGAGCAGAGGGAATCTACTTGTATGGGCGAGTAGATTTCCCTATTCTCGAAAACTAACATTAAAATACTGATTGGTTATGAGTATGTGATTGGATGATAAGGACGTTGATCCTGTGCGATTATGGGCATGTTATCTAGCTTCTTATGAACTGTGTGTACACTTTAGATGGATATTTTAATTGTATTATAAATATTTCAGCCACACACTATTATAAACTATTTCTTCCTTACTAAGAGGTGTCTCACCCTAACATATGTTAAATCTTTTCTGGTTATCTAGGTGATCGAGCTTAGGTAGCTTTAGGGCGGGGTAGTTTTGTGAGTGGAATTGGAACGAACCTATATACTATTATGTTTCTTTATATTTTATCCATGTTTGTAACCTAAAATACATGACCATATGTTATGAGTCTATTGATGTTTAAATATAGAACTCTGGTATATTTTGTTTGAGGTTATTTTATTATTATTTTTCAGCTGCGTTATTAGTATCGGGGACGTGTGTCGATCCCTTAACACTTCGGACCCCACGTGGCGGGTCTAGGGTGTGACAGTTGGTATTAGAGCATAACGGTCTTGCGGACTTTAGGAGGATTAATACCAGAGTATAGGTTTGAATTAAATAAGGGTAGGAATGGGTAGAATAGAGTATTGGCAGGAGTTTGAGGTTTTTTTTTTTTTTTAGTAATTGGGAGGTAGAAATCTCTTGACGGACTTCTATGATTTTCTGAATCAGTCGATGGTTTCAGAAAACCACGGTAAATCCATTGACAGTGATGTTTCCGAGTTATGAAACTGAGATTTGGAATTTAAATATTGGAAGTTCAGATGATTATGGATAAATGGATGTTGGATATTTAATTGAGGATATGGATATTAATTTGGTTTTCCATTGTGATGTGTATGTCAAATATATATAAAGATGTGGAGATTCTAAATTGCCTTTGTTGTACATTTATATTCAAGGATGGATCCTAGAGGCAAGGGCGTGGATGAAGGAGGAGGAAGCGAAATGGGAGCTTCTAGAGGGGACAAGATTGACACCTCTTGGCTGTTACGTGGAATAGCTCATTAGGTTAGGGAAGAAATCAGACGGGATTTTGGTGGAACAAACTATCCACTAGCGCACCAGGATTGCACTATTAATTAGTTTACACATCTGAAACCCTCGTCTTTTGAGGGTGGCACCGATCCAATTAAGGCTTAGATGTGGATGCAGGAAATGGAGAAAATCCTGGCTGTGTTGAATTGTACTGAGGAGTAGAAGGTCCTTTTCACCACTTTCAAACTGGTCGGAGAAGCTGAACGGTGGTGGCATGTGATGAAACTATTGGAGGAACAGCGAACGGTACCATTAGCAATGACATGGGTTCGCTTCAAGCAAGTCTTCTATGATCGATATTTTCCTACCACCACCAGAAATGCAAATGCGGAAGAATTTTTCAGCTTGGCTCAGGGGCGCCTCACAGTTCAGCAGTACTCTGCTAGATTTATGGAGTTATCTCATTTTGCACCTTCTATGGTTCCTGATGAATATCAGAAGGTGAGGTGGTTCGAGAAGGGCCTAAATCAGAGGATCCACGAGCATATGGCGTGTTTGCAGATTCAGGATTTCACAGAGTTGGTGGAGAAAGCTACGGTGGCAGATTCAAGTCTGCAGAGGGGTACGGAGGCATCAGAATGAAGGAAGAGGCCTACGTATCCATGTTCCTAAACAAATGCCATACAAGGGTCGTGGAGGGGAGACAGAGATGCAGTAGGCCAAGGGTCAAAAAGGGGTGATCAGGGACGATAGGGCCACTAGTCACGCCCCCATTGCCTTAGATGTAATCAGCGGCATTGGGGAGAATTTCGGGGGAGGAGTGTTTTATGCTACAGGTGCAGCAAATAAGGACATATAGCTTGAGAATGTCGAGAACCACCGAATAATGTACCAGCCCTGACCCAAAATTAGAACCAAAGGAACAACCCGGTGCCTCGCAGCGGCGGAGGCCCAGCGCGCGTCTACATGTTGGGTACACCTGAGGAGGGAAAGACTAAGGGCCCAGGTAATATTCTTATGTGTAATATGTTTACATTAGTATGTGTGTTAATTTTTTTTGACTTTGCATGATTTGATGTTACACATGTTAGAGTTGCTTGGGATTTGTGAATGTGATTAATTAGCTCAATGGTGTGTAAATGGGTGACTAATGAATTTCGGGGACGAAATTATTTTAAGAGGGGGAGAATGTAACAACCTGGGAAATTTTAAATTATAAGAAGATAAAAAGGGAGGAGGAATAAGTTGGAAAAGGGTGTGGCAGCAAGCATTTGTCAACAAATGAATTGGTCTCGTCGACGAATGTTCTACATCGATGAGGTTACGTGTCTCGTCGATGAGGAATTATCAAGAGGGGTTTTTTATAGACTGAAATTCATCGACAAGTTGGTTGTCTCGTCAGTGAACTGTGTACAGGACTTGTCGACAAATCGACATGTCTCATCGACGAATCCTTGGGTATAAAAGAGAACTTTTATTTCATTTTAGTGCAGAATTCTTGCATGTTCACCTTCTCTCTCTAGAAATTCAGCCATCCACCCTTCTTTCTTCGATTTTGGGCCGGATTTCTATCGGTTCAACAATCTGAAGCTACCACGCCGCTCATGGAAGAGTTCCCTACAAATCTGCTAGAGTGGATCGTCGGTGGGACTGGTTAGGAATACATCTAGATTTAAGGTAAGGCTTTTTATGTAAAATTTGGCTTTACCCTAGTTGTAGGAAATATTATATATGAAGAAATACTGAAGTTTAGTTCTGGGAGATGTGGTTTTCAGGGCGTTGAACGGGGAACCCTGCGAGTGCAGGACTGGTTATTTTAGGAGGCTTTTCAAGAATTAGGTAAGGAAAAATATTTTATAATAGCCTTTTAGTAATTATTAAAATGACTAATTTTGGGTAAAAAATCTACATATACAGGTATAATTTTTCTGAATCAAACTAATATTGCAAATACTGTTTTAATTATATAAGTAATAAATTGGGAAAAATTGTGTGGTTGAAACCATTTTTCTAATTAAACGATTGTGATTTATGTGGAATGAGGAAATTGTTGAGATTGTGAATGTTATTTGACTGAAATTCTTGTCTGGTTGAATACACTGATTGGATTGTGAACATTATATGGTTGAGAATACTAGACGGTTGAGTATACTGTGGTATTTGCGTGGACATGGTTGATTGGTCAAGTTTGTGATTGATCTGTGATGTGGTTCATGTAAATGGCGATATAGCATTGGCAGTGGTATGAGAAGATCGTTATATCATACCTGGTATAACCATCATATAACATTGGCAGTGGTATGAGGAGGTCGTTATATGGACGTTTATACTAGGAGGTAAACATTGACAGTGGTATGAGGAGGTTGTTTACCTATTTATCATGAACAAGGTGTTTATTTTGTAATCTGTGTGATTTGATTAGTCCTATGTGGACCAATCCTGTATGGACACTGTTGCTGCGTGATTTGATCCTGTGTGGATTGATTATGATACGGGCGTATGCGTGAAATTCTATGAAGCGATTGTGTTGGCTTTGTACGAATGTTAATAAATTAAGTGTTTTGGGTAAAGTAGATTATTCCACCCGAGAGCTTGCTGAGGAAGGCGAGTACTCTAGTAATTATTTATGGATACCAGGGTAGAGGGAAGCCACTTGTATGGGTGGGTGATCTTCCCCATTCTCGGTATCTTTACTTGAATATATAACCTGAGGGCTTACTGAGAAAGGTGAGTGCCCTGGTGTCAGCACTAGAGCAGAGGGAACCTACTTGTATGGGCGGGTAGATTTCCCTATTCTCGAAAACTAACATTAAAATACTAATTGGTTATGAGTATGTGATTGGATGATAAGGACGTTGATCCTGTGCGATTATGGGCATGTTATCTAGCTTCTTGTGAACTGTGTGTACACTTTAGATGGATATTTTATTGTATTATAAACACTTCAGTCACACACTATTATAAACTATTTCTTCCTTACTAAGAGGTGTCTCACCCCGACATATGTTAAATCTTTTCAAATTATCCAGGTGATTGAGCTTAGGTTGCTCTAGGGCAGGGTAGTTTTGTGAGTGGAATTAGAACGGACCTATTTAGTTTTATGTTTCTTTATATTTTATCCATGTTTGTAACCTAAAGTACATGACCATATGTTATGAGTCTATTGATGTTTATATGTAGAACTCTGGTATATTTTGTTTGAGGTTATTTTATTATTATTTTTCCGCTGCATTATTGGTATCGGGGACGTGTGTTGATCCCTTAACACTCCGGGCCCAACGTGGCGGGTTTGGGGTGTTACAAAATATATATAGAAAAATAGGCAGGTTGTTACAGTAGGTGAACACATTGCACAGAGCTTATAGTTTCTATATTGTGTTGAAGTGTATTGATTTGTGTTGGCACATATTAGCTTGACTGAGAAGCATTATAGTGTACCCGGTTTGCATTGTATTTCAATATTGATTGTATTCCAGGCGTGGCCTGGGGGGTTTGATCTAACCCGGAAGGATCAGGTCTAAGGGTCTTCTTTGCCCCATAAGGAAAGGTTGTAAAGGTTGAGGTCAGCCTTGTTCTAATTGACCTGATTGTATCTGGTGTCGCTTCACCTGTGAAGTGAGACTTAGTGTAATCCTTGGGCTTGTGAGCCAAGGTGGGGATGTAGGCAGTATTGGCCGAACCCCGAGAACATATCTGGTGTTAGTTTTATTTTTCGCATTTTACTTTCTGCACCTATATGTTAATATTTACCGCCTTGAATGTTGGATATACTAAGACTATTTTAAATTAATTAAATATCTTCTTAGTAGATCATGTGTGATATTGGTAAATATTTAGATAGACCCAAGGTAGTGAAATACTACTGTTAGATTAGCTGAACCTAGGAGTTAAGTTTTTTAAATCTCCAATTCACCCCCCCTTTTGGGATTGCACCAAAGTTAACATAAGGCATTTTAGCTTAAGGGATTATTCATGAAGAGCTTGGGGACCTAAGGTCAGTCTATGACCTTTTGAGCATTAATTCCAAATCATGCATGAAATGCAAATATTACTTACCATAATTATTATAGACCCAAATATTAAATGCATTACAATACACCACAAAATTTCTTCATTCCTTTTGCCTCTTGTTAAGCCATCATGAAGTGTGATCTTTGTGGTCCTTATGGCTTCCTTGTGTCGTTACCATTCTTGCATGTTAAGAATTAACCCTATTCATAAGCTCAGTGCACAGGTAAGAAACAAAGTGATTTGTCATTATCAAAATGAGATCAGACTCATAGAGTCAACAACCCTACATTTAATCTAAGACACTGAGGCCTTTCAGTAAGAGTCTAGTTCATCTGTTCTACCACACCATTTTGCTGAGGTATCTAGAAAACTGTAAAGTGTCTCTTGATGCCCTACTTCACACAAAACTCCATAAACTGAGAATCAGCGTACTCGGTCCCATTATTTGACCTTAAGTATTTGATTCTCCTTCCTGTCAGGTTTTCCACTTCAGCCTTCCAAATCTTAAACCTGGAAAATGTATCTGATTTGTGATGTATGAAATAAACCCAGACTTTTCATGAGTAATCATCTATAAAAATCACATAATACACATGTACACCCCTTGATGCAACTCTTATTGGGCCCCAAAATCTAAATGCACATAGTCAAGAATACCCTTTGTCTTATGTACAGCTGATCTGAAGTTTGCCTTGTTCTGTCTTCCAAGAGCACAAATCCTACAAAATTATAGCTAACATGATTTCAAGCCCTTCAAGGGTTTCCTCTTGTGTAGTTCCCCTATATGCCCAAGGCGCATATGCCACAAGATGGTCTCATCTGAATCAGCATCTATGACTACAGCTCCACCTACAATGGTAGTTCCCTACAATGTGTAGATATTACCATCTAGTTTTTGCCATTTCATTATAGTCAGATTACCATTCCATACTTTCATAACTCCACCTTCGGACTTGTAATCAAAACCATTACAATCCAAAGTTCCAAGTGATATCAAACTCTTCCTCAACTCTGGTATATGTCTTACATTACACAACGTTTTCACAGCACCATGAAACATTTTTATCTTTACATTTCCTACGCCAATGATCTTGTAAGAAGCATCATTACCCATAAGAACTGATATAGAATTTACTAACCTATAAGTGCTGAACCACTCCTTGTTCGGAGTCATGTGATAAGAACATGCCGAGTCAAGTTTCCAAGAGTCCGTTAGATTATCCTACCTCACTGAAACTAATAAAACATCACCATCACTACATGATGAATCTCCTTCTTGAATAACATTCACAGATTTTGAAGTACTCTCATATTTCTCAGAATTTCCCTTCTTCCAATCCGGACACTCCGGTTTCATATGCCCCTTTTTACCACATTTGTAACACCGGATTTCTTTCTTTTTCTTGGATTGATTGGAAGATTTTTGACTTGATCCATGTTTGAATTTTCCTTTGCCTCGCTCATTATTACCTTTTACCACAAGTCCTTCTCCTTCATCACATAATTTCATCTAAGTTTGATCCTTCAACCATCTTAAGCCAATACAAATGTTGCTTAAGAAAAAGTTTATTAGTGAGAGATTTGGACATGTACTGACTCTCTAACTTTCACTATATAGCCATTGGAAAATCCTCCTCCATCACCTGATAGAGTACTTCATCGGCCAAACACAAGCGTATTGTAAAAGTGGCCTTTGCTTTAAAATCTACCAATGTTGTCTCATCCATTCTTTACAGTTGAGAATCAAGTGGAGCCTTAGTCATTCCTTGTTGCACAAGAATGTCCTTCACTCTCCTCTTCCATAAACCAAAATTCCCAATTCCATCAAATTTGACAATATCAAATCTTGTAGAAGACGATCCCGATGCCATAACAACAACCGCTCTGATATCAATTTGTTGTGAAGAAGGACCGGATAAATAGGATGCAAAGTGGAATAAATACGTCAAGTAAATGAAACACAACTAGAGAATGATAAACAACAACAACAACAACAACAAGATTTACATGCTTCAGCAAAGCCTAAATCCACGGAAGCAATGACACAAGCAATTTCACTAAGGAAATATCAAAGTACACAATACGCTTCATAATCATCTCTCACCCAATCAATACATGCCCAGAATGACATATATAATAGTCCCTCAGAGATTTCCCTCCAATTACCCAACCACCCCAGCATTCAAATTCAAAATTCAAAAACACTGCTCGCAGCCCAGGCGCACTCGTCGACGAGTACAAGGGATTCGTCGACGAGCTAAAGAAGCCCACTCATCAACTAGTCTATCCTTTCGTTGATGAGTCTTCAACTCTGAGAATTTTGGGCTCTCAGTATCTACTTGTCGATGAGCACAGGGCACTCGTCAATGAGTCCCTATTATGCTACCCCTTTATATTTTTCTTCCTTCTTTGTTTATGAAATCCAAAGTATAAGAGCCATGCCATAAGCAACAGACTCTTCTTTATTTTAGGGCTTATATGAACATAAAAAACTAAGTAACACGTATGATTAGTTTGGAGACACGGTGGTCAAAGAATCGAAGTTGTTAGTGAGAATTCAAGAAGAGATTTTATAAGGCAAACAACATATAACTCTTCTTCATTATGCTTATAATCCATAGACAATTTGAACAATGAAATTCAAGAATGGAACATTCAAAGGCAAGTAGGTTAAAATTTTATATTTCAAGAAAATTGGTATATGTGATTATGTGCCTTACCTTGTATTTAAAAGTGAAATTTTAATGTATTTGAAAGAAATTGTATTGAAAAGTAGTCTGTATGGAATTTGCAACGCATCTATTTGTATCAAGGGCCCTAGATATATAACTACTCAAGATTAAGTATGATTGTATCTGTGATAACACCTACTATACTAGGAATATTAATGAACCTGATTATTGCAATTGCTCACATACCCCTTTTTTAGCTTTACTTTTAGGGTTTATTTCTTAGCGCAAGATCCCGTTTACTAACTAAAATCAAAGAATTAGTAGATCTATTTTTCCCAAAATGGGAATGGTCTAGAACTATGAACTCAGAATCTAGAATCTCTAGGTTCACCAGAAACATGCTACATTACAAGAGTCTCATTTCATATTCCTCTCACACCATTAGGATTCAAACCTAACATCTTTGTTTTTTATGGTGTGACTCTTATACTTTGGATTTCATAAACAAGTAAGGAATAAAAACATAAAGAGGTAGCACTACAGGGACTCGTCAATGAGTGCCCTATGCTTGTCGATGAGTTGATCCCTAAGAGCAAAAAAATCTTGGAGTTCTCGAGATACCAAGAGAAAAAAAAATGGGCTCATCGACGAATGTCATGTTCTTGTTGATGAGTGTCCTTTTCTAAATCGTCGATGAATCCCCTTTTTTGAATTTTGAATTTGAACGTTGGGTAATAGGAGGAAAACCTCTGAAACACTGTTATATATGTCATTTTGGGCATGCATTGAGTGTGTGTGATCATTTTGAGAAGTGTATTGTGTACTTTGAGATTTCATTAGTGAAATTCTTGTGCCTTTGCTTCCGTGGATGTAGGCTTTGCCAAACCATGTAAATCACGTTGTTGTTCTTGTTGTTTACCATTTTCTGGTTGAGTTTTTCATTTACTTGTTGTATTTATTTTGTCGTGCTTAGTATTCATCCCAATCATATTTCAACAAATTGGTATCAGAGAGATTGTCGTTATGGCATTAGGATTGTCTTCTACAAGATTTGGCATTGTCAAATTTGATGGAACTGAGAACTTTGGTTTATGGCAAAGGAGAGTGAAAGATATTCTTGTACAATAAGGAATGGGAAAGGCATTACTTGGTGTTCAACCGGATGGAATGGATGAAGCAACATGGAGAGAATTGCAAGCAAAGGCCGCTTCTACAATACGCTTTTGTTTGGCCGATGAAGTACACTATCGGGTGATGGAGGAGGATTCTCCAGCGGCTATATGGTGAAAGTTAGAGAGCCAGTACATGTCCAAATCTCTCAATAATAAACTTTTTCTTAAGCAACGTTTTTATTAGCTTAAGATGGTTGAAGGATCAAACTTAGATAAACATATTAATGCCTTTGTTGAATCAGGTGTAATCCCAAGAGAGGGGTGAATTGGGTATTAAAAAATTCTTTGGCACTTATTTACCTCTTAAACCCTTCTTATATATTTACCAAATACTTCTTGTTACTCAATTATGTATGTGTAAGGCTATCCAACCTATATAAGCAATAGACACAATTAAAATGCAGTGCTGAAAAATAAAGAGTAAAGGGAAGAGAGAAGACAAACACAGTTTTACGAGGTTCAGCCGACTTGGCCTACATCCTCACCTTGAGCAACCACTCAAGGATTCACTAAATCCCTGCTCCTTAAATTTAGACGGAGCTTCCCTTACAATCCGCTGCTTACAAGAGATACAACTCTCTCCTCACACACTGGTTCACACACCGAACCGTGTATACAATAGAATCTCACTCAAAAATACTTCTAACAAAAGCGTGTGAGTACAAATCAAATTCCTAATACATTAACATATGATATAACTTGAAGCTCATGAATGTATGAAAAACGATACAATCGTTTTAATTTATGATAGGCTTCAACAAAAAAATCTCTATTTAACCAAAACTTCCAAGTAAAGATATATTTAAAATGTTTTGGAGTATACTAGGATTCTTGGTTCACTTTGCAAAAATGCACAAATAAATTTGAAGTGAACTTGTTAACAAAAACTTTGTCTTGAATATTAAATCAATCAAAATCGCAAAGTTTTTCTTTCAAGTATTCAATCACAAATTGAGTATATTGTTTTTCATAAATTATCCCTCAATAGAATATATAGTTATAAGTACCAAGGATATTTCATCAAGCTTTAATATAACTAAAATATAGTTCCTTTAGAAAACACACACTTGAATCAAACCTTTCAATCAATCACACAACTTAAATCAAGTAATGATCTTGTTTAGAATAACTATGTATATGTATAGGTACTTTCAAGATCAACCTTTTAATCAAAATAGGTTTTTCAACAATAAGCTCAATCAATGATATATATATGTATATTTATATACTCTTGAATCAAAAATCAATCAACCAAGTTAAAGAAGCTTTCTTGAGTAATGATCTTTTCAAAAATCAATTTTTATACGAATATGCACACTCAAAATCAAAACTTTTCTAATGATAATCAAGAGCACGTAATGAGATAAGACGAGAAGTTCTTAAGAATAATAACTTGAAAGATCAAATCTCGATACTAGATTTAAGTACAATTGAATGAATGAATGCCCTTTGATTTTCAGAATAGATTTGCCCAAAGAAGATGAAAGTAGAATGAAGTGTAGACAATCAGCTCAAGTTTTTCTATAATCTTGCAATACGATGTGTTCTTCTCTTGTTGTGTGTCTTTGCTTCGTTCTAGGGTTTAGAAATTCAGAATATATAGTATCTTACCCTTAGAATTGATCTCAGTCGTTGGATCAAAGAAATAGCTCGCGAGTCTTTTTAATAAAAATCTGATTTTTAAACTTTCTCGCGACTTCAGGCAACCGAAGTGGGGTTCATGCTCCTGAAGTGGCAAGTTCAGGCGCCTGAGGTTCCAAGGTCAGGCGACCGAAGTGCCTCTGCCACTTTCTGTGTTTTCCCATTAATTCTTCAGACTACCGAACTTAATCTTTAGGTACCTGAAGAAATTCTTTAGGCTACTGAGGTGGAGTTCAGGCTACCGAAGTCCCCTTTTTTTATTTCATTTTTCTAAATTAAAAAAAAATGCTTTGCTCTTTTTCTTGAGCCTTTTATAAAACATATTTTCCATGATTTCAAAAAACATTTCTAAGTCCATGAAGGTTCCCTAATGATATACATGAAATGCATGAATCCTAAAGAAATTCTAATTTATGTTGAGTCTCAAATTAAATCATATAAGAATGTAAGTACATGAGTTCTAAATACTCATTCCCAAGATGATCTTGAATTTTTCCGCTTGCATCTTGATTCTTGTACTCTTTGAGTTCCATGGGTTTTGCCAAGATTTGTAAGCTTTACTTAAAGGTTTCCATGACTCGTTATCTTTCCATGCATGCTTAATATAGTTCCTGTTCACAAACTCCATGTACAGATCAAAGATCAAGTGATTTGTCATTATCAAAAACAGATTGGACTCGTAGAGTCAACAACCTTCAATCAAATTATTAGTGATTTGATAAGTTTGATGAGGATGGCAAAGCTTTGATGTTGTTAAACTCTTTGCCTTCGACTTATACCTATGAAAATCTTGTGACCACTCTTACGTGGGGAAAAGAAACTTTTGATCTTGAAGAGGTAACAAGTGCTCTGCTAAATTTTCATCAAAGATTGAAGATATGCGATGAAGGAGAAGGACTTGTGGTAAAGGGTAATAACGAGCGAGGCAAAGGAAAATCCAAACATGGATCAAGTCAGAAATCCTGAAATCAATCCAAGAAGAAGAAAGAAATCTGGCGTTATAAATGTGGTAAAAAAGGGCATGTGAAACCGGAGTGTCCAGATTGGAAGAAGGGAAATTCTGAAAACATGAGGGTACTTCAAAATCTGCAAATGTTGTTGAAGAAGGAGATTCAGAATGTAGTAATAGTGATGTTCTATAAGTTTCAGTGAGTTCGTAAAATCTAACAAACTCTTTGATACTTGACTCGGTATGTTCTTATCACATGACTCCGAATAAAGAGTGGTTCAGCACTTACAGGTTAGTGAATTCTGGATCAGTTCTTATGGGTAATGATGCTTCTTGCAAGATCATTGGCATAGGAAATGTATAGATACCAGAGTTGAGGAAGAATTTGATATCACTCGGTACTTTGGATTGTAATGACTTTAATTACAAGTCCAAAGGTAAAGTTTTGATAGTATGGAAAGGTAGTCTGATTGTAATGAAAGGACAAAAACTGGAAGCGAATATCTACACATTGCAAAGAACTACAATTATAGGTGGAGTTGCAGTCATAGATGCTGAATCAGATGAGACTGTCTTGTGGCATATGCGTCTAGGGTATATGGGGGAACACGACATGAAAGAACTATGCAAGAGGAAACTCTTAAAGGGCTTGAAATCGTTCCAGATTGAATTTTGCAGGATTTGTGTTCTTGGAAAACAGAATAGAGCAAAGTTCAAATCAACTATACACAAGACAAAGGGTATTCTTGATTATGTGCATTCAAATGTTTGGGGCCCAATTAAAGTTGCATCAAAGGGTGGAAATATGTATTATATAAGTTTCATTGATGATTACTCACGAAAGGTTTGTGTTTACTTCATAGGTCGCAAATAAAATACATTTTCCAAGTTTAAGATTTGGAAGACTTAAGTGGAAAACCTGATAGAGAGGAGAATCAAATACTTAAGGTCGGATAATGAGACCAAGTACGCTAATTCTTGGTTTATGGAGTTTTGTGCAGAGCAAGGCATCAAGAGACACTTTAAAGTTCACTGGACACCTTAGAAAAATGGTGTGACAAAACAGATGAACCAAACTCTTTCTGAAAGGGCTTGATGTCTTAAATTAAATATAGGGCTACAAAAGAACTTCTGAGCCGAGACAGTGAGTATGGTTTGTTTTATGATAAACCAATCACCAGGGGCGTCACTAGAGGGTAGAGTGGCAAAAGAGGTTTGGATGGGAAATGCAGTAGACTACTCCAGATTGAAGGTATTCGGGTGTCCAGCCTATGTTCACGTATCTAGTGAGGAGAGGTCTAAGCTTGACCCAAAGTCTCGTAGTTGCATCTTTTTGGGATATCCAGTGGGTGTGAAGGGGTGTAAGTTATGGGATCCAGTGGCAAACAAAGTGGGGGTCAGTAAGGATGTAGTTTTTGAGAGAAGGCTATGGTAAAGTGTACTCAAGAGTGTGATAAACAGAAACAGGAGCCAAAAAGTTGGGGCAGTGATGAACATGTTATGCAGGTGGAGTTGGAAGCTCAAGACAATAGAAATTATCATGGTCCTATGGTTGCAGGCAGTTCTAGCTCAAAAAATCAGCAAGTCAACAATATTCTTATACGGAGATCCAGATCCACTATCAGGCCTCCACCAAGGTACGGATTTGAAGAGTTAGTATCTTATGCTTTCCTTACTAGTTACAACGATCCAACTACATTTCAAGAGGCAGTGCACGGTTAGGAGAAAGATAGGTGGATGGGGGCGATGATGGAAAAGATGGAATCATTACATAAGAACCAAACTTGGGATTTGGTGGAGCTTCCAGATAGGAAGAGACTGATAGGTTGCAAATGATTATATAGGAAGAAGGAGGCAATTTCGGAAAAAGGAAGAAGAGAAATTCATGGCACGGTTGGTGGCAAAAGGATACTCATAAAAGAAGAGGATAGATTATGATGAGATATTTTCTCTAGTGGTCTGACATACTTCTATCAAAGTTATGTTGGGATTGGTAGCTCATTATGATTTTCATTTGGAACAAATGGATGTGAAGACGGAGTTTCTTCACGGTGACTTGGAGGAACAAATCTACATGGTATAGTCGGAGGGATTTATTGAACCGAGAAAAGAAGATCTAGTTTGCAGATTGAAGAAATCTCTTTATGGGCTAAAACAGTCTCCAAGGCAATGGTATAAACGGTTTGATTCCTACATGTTCAAGATTGACTACAAAAGGTATGAGTATGACTGCTGCGTATATGTGAACAAACTTGATGATGACTCACTTATTTTCTTGTTATTGTATGTCAATGATATGTTGATAGCTGCAAAATATTTAACTGAGGTGAATCAGTTAAAGGACCTATTGTATAAGGAATTCGACATGAAGGATCTTGGTTTAGCCAAGAAAATACTTGGGATGGAGATTCGCTGTGACAGATTTGTAGGGAGATTATGGCCATCTCAGGGTGGTTATGTGCACTAGGTGTTGAAGAGGTTTAGCATGATTGATGCAAGATCGGTGAGTGCCCGAGTACGGATGAGGAAATCCCAGACATGTCAAAGATCCGTGGAGAGTTTAATGTATGTCACGGTGTGTACGAGACCAGATTTGGCTCATGTGGTGAGTGTGGTAAGTAAGTTTCTCTCTAATCCAAGAAGACAACATTGCGAAGCCATCAAATGGATACCCAGATACTTACGGGGTACATCGCGATGTGACATCATGTTCAGCAACATGTTCAGCAAGCAACAGGGTTATCCTTCAATTATGGGGTTTGTAGATGTTGATTATGCTGGAGATATGAATGATAGAAGGTCTACAATGGGATATGTATTTACCCTTGTAGGAGGACTAGTATGTTGGACATCCATGGTATAGTCTCTGATAGCATTATCCACGACTGAGGCAGAATATATGATAGTTGTCGAAGCTGCAAAGGAAGCCTTATGGCTTACCGGTTTAGTCAGAGAGTTGGGGTTACAGTAAGATGGAGTGGTGCTGTATTCTGATAGTCAAAGTGTCATTTACTTGGCGAAGAAATAGATATACCATGCTAGAACCAAGCACATTGATGTGGTTCCACAAAGTTCAGAAATTGATTATTTCGGGTGAACTTATGTTTGAGAAAGTTCACACGTCTGAAAATGTAGCAGATATTCTGACAAAATCAGTTACTTCTGAAAACTTTTAGCATTGCTTGGACTTACTCCATGTCTCCCATTGAGAGAAGGGAGACAAATCCATCCGAGCGGTTCAAGTTCAAGGTGGAGTTGTTAGATATGTTTTTTGGGATTCTCCTAAGGGGCGTATAATCGTCAAGGTGGAGATTATTGTTTATGGTGTGACTCTTATACTTTGAATTTCATAAACAAAGAAGAAAGAAAAACATAAAGGGGCAGCACTACAGGGACTCGTTGACGAGTCCGAGAGCAGAAAAATCTCAGAGTTCTGGAGATGCCGAGAACAAAAAAATGGGCTCGTCGACGAATGCCCCGTTCTCCTCGACAAGTGTCATTTTTTGAATTGTCGATGAATCCCTGTACTTGTCGACGAGTGCACCTGGGCTGCGAGCAATTTTTTGAATTTTGAATTTGAACGTTGGGGTGGTTGGGTAATAGGAGAGAAACCTCTAAAATACTGTTATATATGTCATTTTGGGCATATATTGAGTGTGTGTGATCATTTTGAGAAGTGTATTGTGTACTTTGAGATTTCATTAGTGAAATTCTTATATCATTGCTTCCGTGGATGTAAGTTTTGCCGAATCATGTAAAGCCCGTTGTTCTTGTTGTTTATCATTTTCTAGTTGAGTTTTTCATTTACTTGTTGTATTTATTTTGTTGTGCTTGGTATTTATCCCAATCATATTTCAACAACCTTTAATACAAAAGTCTCAAATTTTGACCAATGAAGATTTTTTATGAAACTTTATAAGTAAGATGAATAATAGAAGAACAAAAATTATTATTCCTAAATTGCAGTCACTTGCATACATAATCAAACTCCTAATTTGGAATGACTTAATTTTTAAAATCATAATTTATCACCTATTCATTGTACATATAACTATAACAATCAATTCAGGTGCAAAAACGGTCTTGAATTAATAAAATAATTTTATCAAATCATAAAACCATGTTACGAAAAATTATTATTATCCAAGTAATTTAACGTCCATTAGGTCAACTGTATTTCACATGTAGTATTTTTGTCACATATTTTGTACCTGTTATATAATTTTATTTTATTTTTTTTAAAATGACAATCTTGGCCTTAAATTACAAAAATTAAAAGGTTTAATTATAATTTTCCATATAAGTACAAGATTGATTTGGTAATTTAAGCATTAAAATTTTATAAAGAAAGGAAGACTTCATAAAAGGCTAAAAGCTTCAGTATCTGCGATTGGATTTTAGCCTTGGTATCTGGATTGTCAATTATTTATCACCTTTCTCATTCTCACGCCGAGTCACGGATACCCCAACCCCTCCTCTCTCTCTCTCTCTCTCTCTCTCTCTCTCTCTCTCCCCTGTACCTGCACGTAATCAAAAGGGGCAAATGAATTGGAATAGAAAAAAGATTTTCAAGTCCGACTGAATGCAGCGGAGCTATCTCTGCACTTCACTGATCCGTTCTTCCGGCCAATCTCCGGCGACGTCCTCTGCCGTAATGTCATGTCCCGGCGGCCTCTCTCCTTGCTCCCCCTCGTCGCTGCTTGACAGGTCCTCGCCTCTTTCTCTCTCTCTCTCTCTCTCTCTCAAACGCTTTCTTCTTTTCAATGGCTGGGTTTCTCTGTCGGGGTGTGCGCTCTTTATGGTTCTGAACGATTCTCTTAAGCCTTTGCAGTTCCTTTTCATCCTTTTTTTTTTTTTTTTGGGTTCTTTTGGTTACGCCTTTTTGCTCTCTCTTCCGATCTCGCGCTTTTCGAAGTGAATCTGATTCTCTCTCGCTCTCTTAATCTCTCCATGCTTTCTCTGGCTAGATTTGCTTTTGGCTGCTGTAATTGCAGCTTTTCAAGTGTTTTTTTTTTCCTTTCGAACCCGGTATCTGCTTTTTGTTCTATTGGTTTTTATGATTTAGCAATAATTTCAGCTTTTTCCTGACGTTGATTTTGAATCAAAATGCTTTTTGTTTTGCACGGTATTAAGCTTTGATTTGTACTCTGTTTAAATCGGCACTTTTGATTTTCTTTTATTTTGGAAAATTTAAAGGTAATGTAAGTATCAATTTAGAGGAATGTAGATGTTTATGATTGGATTAGTGATTTTCGTGTTGATTTAGTGACTTGTTTTATTTTTAAATCATGTACACGAAAAGGAGTTTATTTAGTCGTGCCGTGAAATGTGAAGCTTTATACGAACTGTCATTTGAATACACTGAATTTTCTCTGTAATTGCCCTCTCCTTTTTCTTTATTCTTTTCATAAATCTGTCTTGCGATCAATTGTAAATTTGTTAGCGTGTTCCATTGACTGAATAGACGATTCCCTCTCTCTCTCTCTCTCTCTCTCTCTCTCTCTCTCTCTCTCTCTCTCTCTCTCTCCGTTGTCGCAGCACCTACTGATCTATTCCGTGGGTTAATAGCTTGTGCACCTATAATAAACGGCTTGTACAAAGTTGGATATGGAAAGCTTTTTGGATCTAAGCCCTGGATTTAAGGTTGTTTGCTGAAGATTGAAGGTCATCGGTGTGAAACCATCAGTTTGAGTCTGTTCATAAGGTGTTTTGGAATTGGGTCTTCTTTTTCCTTCCCAATATCTAAAGTCAGATTGCAGAACAGATTCTGCTTTGGTCGTGTCTTTTCTACCGCATTTCTCCCTTTTATGCTGTGTGCAAACATTAACAAGGTTTTTATGTTAATGTACCTCTGTTTCTTGGCCCCCTTTTTTTTTTTTTTTTTTTTTTAAGTTATTATTATTCTAAATTGTTTTGTTGCCAGCTCTCCTTTTTGTTTCTTGTTTTGGTTTCATCTTCTACTTTTGTAGCTGTTGCCCGTCCGTTAATGAAGAAATTTTCACTTAAAATGTTCTTATTATATTAGAAAACTTTGGTTTTCATCTTGGGAAGGGAGACAAACTTGTTGACTTTGTTTATCATTGCCATTATTAGTCTTCTTCATTTTTTACACTGAAAAAGAAAAACAGGAAATGGATATCAGATTGGTGCGCAGACTTAATTTTTAACATATTTGATTGTAGGTCTTGAGATGGATGCAATTCAAAATAGAAAAGCTCACAATCTTGAGAAACCAATCCCAGGATGTTTGGGAAGAATGGTTAACCTCTTTGATTTGGGTGCTGGTGTAGCTGGAAATAGAATGCTTACTGAGAAAGCACATCGTGACGGTGATTCATCTGCATTTTTTTCTCAAATTTTGTTTCATCCTGTCCTTTCTTATAGTAACTGTTATCTTGCTCAAAGCAATCGCAAAATTTCAAAATGTTGTATGCTTTAAAGATTTACATATGGATTCTGCTTGGTTATTTCCTACTTCTCAAGTAAACTGGTCTTATCCATTGGGAGGAGTATGGATCATAGAAACAGTCATACTAGCTATGTTATCTGACAAGCTTCCCACTACTTTGTAATTATTTGGTTGGAGAATTTTGCTGGTTCTACCACAAAATTCAGATTGGTTTCACCCTTAACATTGGGTTTGTAATGTTCAAATACTAGACTACTCTGTAGAGAGCAGACTTTCCAGTTTCTTTTATATTTGTCACGCCTCTTCCCCCCCCAAAATATTTGCCTTTTCTTTTTCTCTATGGGTGAAAGGTGGGTATAAATTTTCAAATATGTTCAATACTTCAATCTGGTCTGCCAGGGTAGAGGCTCTGAAGGGTAAAATAATTATTGAATTCCTTTTCTAGTTGTAGTACCTTCTATCCTATCTCATATTTTTCATGAATTCAGTGTGATCACTTTAATTTTTTTTAGTCATATATTTGTAATTGTATTATGAAACAGGCTGTTTTTGACAAATTTGTAATGATGAGCAGAGTTTTCTCTTTCGAGGAGGCAATTGGATGTAGCAAGGACTTTGAATCCTATTCAAGATCAGATAGAGGACAAACTGGTAATTTAGGTTCTTGTTTGTAGCAATTATAGATCAGTGCAGAAATAAATTCTTGACAGAATGCCTTCAGCGCCAGTGTCTTGATTAGTGTTATGTTTCCATGAGTCTACAGATGGTGTCTGAATTAAGAAGGAATTCGTCAAACACAAAATTAAATGGAACACCCATGAAGATGCTTATAGCACAAGAAATGTCAAAAGAAGTGGAGTCTAAGCATAATTCACCCAATGTGGTTGCGAAGTTGATGGGGCTTGAGGCTCTGCCACTGAAACAGCCTGATTCAGCTGCACAAAGAAGTTGTTCAAAAGGTTATTCCCAAAATATTCAAACTCATTCTGAGATGCCACAGGGATGCTGGAAGCAAGAACATAATTTTTTTGACAAGCAAAGGCACAGTGAATTTCATCATTGTGAAGAGCAGAATGAATATAAAGACATCTATGAAATCTGGCAGCAGTCAAAATCACCAAATTTTGTAAGAGATAAATCCCCATGCAGAGACAGTAGTGAAAATACAAATGAGAAAAAGATGGCTCTTGTTCGTCAAAAATTCATAGAAGCAAAACGCCTGTCTACAGATGACAAACTTCGTCAGTCTAAGGAATTCCAAGATGCGCTAGAAGTTTTAAATTCCAACAAGGAGCTCTTCCTCAAGTTTCTTCAAGAACCAAATTCTCTGTTCTCTCAGCATCTCTGTGAAATGCGGTCTATTCCTTCCCCTCCACAGACAAACCGGATCACCATTCTTAGGCCTTCTAAAATGGTGGATGATGAGAAAGTTGCTGGACTGGGGAAGAAGAGTGAAAAACAGATGAAAAAACAAGTTCAGAAGGGTCAAGCAAATGGATGGGATAAGAATAACCCTGGATTTTCCCCTAACTTTGTTGATCGAAAGGGTGATGGAAATCCTACTCAACAAACTCGAATAGTGGTACTAAAGCCTAGCCCTGGGAAGATTCATGATGTCAAGGCGATGGCTTCGCCTCCCTCTTCATCACCCAGAATTTTGCGTGGTGGAGATTTCTACAGAGAAGCAGAAAACGATGAGGTGCAAGAATCAAGAGAAGTGGCCATGGAGAACACATGCCAGATGCATGAAAATCCGAGTGGCCATCACAGAGATGAAACCTTGCTTTCTTCTGTGTTTTCCAATGGCTATGCTGGTTGTGAAAGTTCATTTAGTAAATCAGAAAATCAGTATGAAGTGAGAAATCTCAGTGATTCAGAAGTCATGTCCCCAAGTTCTAGGCATTCATGGGAATATATCAATAGGTTTGGCAGCCCTTATTCTTCCTCATCCTTTAGCCGAACATCCTATTCTCCAGAGTCATCAGTTTGCAGGGAAGCAAAGAAGCGACTTTCTGAAAGATGGGCCATGATGGCATTGAATGGGAGTAGTCAAGATCAAAAGCATGTCCGAAGAAGCTCTAGTTCACTGGGTGAGATGCTTGCTCTTTCTGATGCAAAGAAGCCAGCCAGATCTGATGAAGAGGGGAGTAGCAAGGAACAAGAATTGAGGGAGTCATCTACATGTTTAACTAGTTATTTGAAGGATGATAGTTCTCCTAGATATTTGCCAAGATCAAAATCAGTTCCCGTATCTTCGACAGTGTATGATGCTGGGTTCACTGTTGAAGTTTCAGATTCTGAGGTTGGCAAAGGACATGTTTCTAAAGATCTGATAAAGACAAAGAGTGGGAAATCATCATTGAAGGGGAAAGTTTCAAGTTTGTTTTTCTCTCGGAAGAAATCAAGTAAAGAAAAATCTTGTAAATCAAAAGAGGAATCACAACCTGCCACTGGTGAAACACTGGGCGTCCCAGTACATTCTCCTGGGAATTGTAGCAGTGATGTATCTCAATGTGTTAATCACAATGGCCTTGACGAGAGCTTGTCACCTGGTATACATGGATCTGTGTGCAAAGCTTCCTCACCAAATTTATTTGGGATGGGATCAAGACATTGCATAATTTCTCAAGAGGTACTACGATATTTTGGATTTTATTTTACATTTTCCTTCCTTCTTTTTGCATAAGAAAATACTTGTGATGCACAGATGAATGTTGAGCGTTCTGATTGTTAAGGGAAAGTGCTCACCATCACAAGCTCATGACAATCATGGGCTCACATGGCAAGCAGAATGGGAGAGCCTGGGCCCCACTCTCTCCTGCTGTGTGAGCCTGTGATTAACAGCGCTACTTGATTTTTAAATTATGCCGTAGCCTATCCTCACCCCCTCCCCCCACCCCCACATGGGGAAAAAAAAAGAGAGAAGAAGAAAAAGAAGAAAAATATAGTGGTTATAGAATTATCAGCTCCATATATTAGGAGACCATTCATTCAGAGCATCTTGAGATTCTACCCTTCCATTAACAGATTAATTTCTTGTTTTCCTATATTGTTAGTTATTATGTTTATACAAGTAATTGAAGGGAACATCTGTAAAGGTTGGAGAGCAATGTAGCATTCTTTCTGAAATTAAAATTGCCTATGCTGTCCAGTATGAAAAAAATATTGAGCAGAGGAAATGGCCTGGGGAAAAACCCACTAAAAATAGGATTGCCCACATAGCATGTGGTCGAATATGTGAACTTATATTCTATTACTGTCAATAGAACAATCAATTGCATGCATGTTTCCATCAATCAGCTTTCATTTTACTCTATGAATTTGGGAAATGTAGCTAGATCATTTAACAGGAGTATTTTTTGCATTTTCCGCAGGCAGTGTTATCTGTATCGAAGCCTGTGACAAAGACCCAGGACCAGCCTAGTCCAATCTCTGTTTTAGAACCACCATTTGAAGAGGATGGTGTGGCTTCAGAGCCCTCCGGCAATATCAAGCAGGCCCAATGGGGTAATTTCTCAGCTTCTAGATGCTCAAAATTTGTGAGTTTGTTTACTCCTTCACCATCTTACCCAGACAACAACCATGCCAATTGACAGGAATTCAAGGGCCTCTTCATCCTATTAGCTCGAACTTGATTGACAAATCACCCCCCATAGGGTCAATTGCACGGACACTGTCATGGGATAAATATTCAACGCAGACAGCATCGGCATGTCCATTAAAGCCCACTTCAGCTGCCCCAAGAGCTGAGGAAGAACAGGATTGGCTCTTCCTAGTCCAGAAATTGTTGTCCACCGCTGGCCTTGATAGTGTGGCGCCCATCTCATTTTTTGCTCGATGGCATTCTCCGGAAAGCCCATTGGACCCGTCATTGAGAGAAAAATATGCGAGGCATGAGGACAAGGAGCCTCTGCATGAAGCTAAGCGAAGGCAGTGGAGATCGAACCGAAAGCTTGTGTTCGACTGTGTCAATGCAGCCCTAGTGGAGCTCACTGGTTATGCAGGCATGGAGGGTGGGGCAAGGGCTAGATCATGTAATGGTGGTGGTTTTGGGGGTACGTCACGGGCGGTGATGGCGGACTGTGTATGGGGCTGCATTAAGGAATGGTGCAGTGGCGAGGTGAGGTGCGTGGTGGAGGAAGGCGGTGGGGACGGGAACAGCCTGGTGGTGGAGAGGGTGGTGAGGAAGGAGGTGGTGGGTAGGGGTTGGGTTGAGAGAATGGGGATTGAATTAGATAAAGTAGGGCAGGAAATAGAGGGTAAGTTGCTGGAAGAGCTTTTGGAAGAGGCTGCGGTTGAGTTGACACTTGACAGGTAATGTGTGTCGAGGGAGCCTTTTTTTTATTGTAACTCTATTATTTGTGTATTCTTAATTTTAACCACGACGATCTTCTCCCACCTTTCTTTAATCCTGCAAATTACTGCATTTTTGTGATGGTTTGATATTTTGATGACATTGATGTTTCACGTGGTAGAGAGAGAGAGAGAGAGAGAGAGAGAGAGGATTGCCCAACCCCACCTTCTCACCCTCACCTTCCTTCCTGACATGGAAAAAATTGATAAAAAAACAAGGGGGCGGCGGGGACTGAAAAAAGAAATACTGATGCACTCTGTCCAACTTGGGGTTTGGCTCTTGTATTTGGTTTTCCCAAACAAATGCAAGTTGCGGGGTGGGCGCGGCCAGGCTGTGATGTGAACAATTTATGAAGGGTTGGGGAGTGGCATACTTGTTCAGGCTGGCATCGAAGAAAAGGCTGGTTTTGTGGCAGCCACATCCTCATTCATCCTTGGCTTGTCTGGCTAAAAAACAAAAATAAAAATTCACACTAATGAATGCACCAATCCCCCCACCCACTCAATACTTTCGTTCATTAAAAGCTGCCTCAGCTTCAATCCATTCCCCTAAAATCACTCCCCCACATCCTTGGGCATTTCTAACATTTGGATCTTTATTGTACTAGTTTTAATTAACTTTTAATATTGTGTACTAATCTTAAACGATTGACATGACATTTCTTTCTCAGAAATGTTTTGGATCATTAATAAATGACATCCTCTCTCATTTAATTAATAAAGTATATATTTTACTCCTATCATAAATACAGCGATTAGTGTTAGGCCTCAGAATTTATAATTTTTTTCCCGTAAGTTCTAATATTTTTATGATCAATTGCAGTATTATTAATTAACTATTGATACTGTGTACTACTAACATGACATTTCCATATTTTTCTGAAAAAATTGTTTAGATCATTAATAAAATGATATTTTCTCTTTCATTCAACTAATAAAACGTAACTAATTTTATTCATATAAAAAATTATGGTCCAAGTCAGTGATGAGTATTAACTGTAATTATTGCAAAAATATTACTCAGTCTGCATTTATTTTTTCTTAAAAAAAAAATTAATTTTTCCTAAAACTTTTTTTTTTTTTTTTTTACAATTGATGGAAGCTACTTAAGGTGTTTATACTTCATATTCCATCAACTTGGGAAGATATTAAATAATATCCATTATAATAACTACAAAAAGTAACCCGACTAGAAAGGAATAGCATTCATATAAAGCATGCATATCTCATCGTTACCATGATAAATTAAGGGTTAGGTGCAATAACATTATGATTCCTCTTGTCTTTGCAAGTTTTGAATTGATTGTTTGATATTCGAGGTAGGTCATTGAATAAGTCATTCACAACCCATTCCCTAATTAGCATATGGCTAGTAGCCACCTAGTCATTGTCACAATTCATATTAGTCAATGGTTTAAGACTAGGACTCTTATGCCCAATTCTTAGACCCAATCTTTATCCCAAGACTATAGATTCATTTTGCTAAATTCCTCTGCTTACATTGTTCAACTGCTCAAAAAACTCAATGTGGTATAAGCACAATCAAGTGCGGATCTTCAAGATTTAATTTCAAAGGTCATTGAGGTTGTATCAGATATCACGTGACAAGTGGTGTTGTTCTAGTCGTTGACCATTCATTTGACCAAGTTAGGCAGTTAAAATATTATGCGAAAAGAATTTATTTTTTATTTTTAGATTTTCAAATAGTAAAAAAATGTCACCTTGTTTTTTATTGTTTTAAGATTTATATGATTTTTTTTAAAACTTTCTTCTACAAGTTCAAAATATTGGGAAACAAAATGGTATTTTTATAATTACTAGAAAAATTAGAACTGGGAAATAAAATTTTTTGCACTTGGACCTTTATTTATCATGGAAATGAACTATATGTTAACCGGATGAAAGTGTAAAAATGACATTTTATTAATGACGGATACTATTGCCAAAAAGAAGGTTGTGCTCGTCAACAGATTCTAGTCTTAGGAGGATTTGAGTGCACAAAAATATTTAGAAAACTCAAGCAGTTTACGTATTTTAATTTTATTGTATTCTTAAACCCTTAAAGTGACAATTTCATCTACATATAAAAGTTCTTTATTTAAGCTTAAACAAATGAAATTTGCTCAGGTAATAATGTTGTTTATAATGCCATTTTAAAGTAAAAATTCTAAATTATTTTTCAAATTAAAATATGAAAATTTTCTCAATGGAAGCATAAAAGTTTAATTTTTTAAAAACTTATGGCTCAGGGCAATTTATTAAACAATGTGCTTTTTAGAGATATTATGTAAAGACTAAAGTACACTATAGCATTTGTTTAGTATATTTTATTTTATTTTTAGTATATTTTACTATAGCAACAACATACTTGTTTGCTCAGGGGTCGTTTGATATCACTGTCAAAAGTTAAAGAAACAAAAACTAAAAACGAAAATCAAATACTAGAAATAGAAACTTCAACTTTGGAGGATTAACGTCAATTAAGCTTCAATTGTAAAATTAAGGTTCAATTGAATCTTAATTTTAGAATAAAAGTCCAATTAAGTCTCGACTTTAGAAAATGAGGCGTGATTGGGTTTCAATTAGAGAATGAGGTTTAATTGGGTCTCAATTTTGGAAATTGATGCTCAATTGGGTCTCTATTTGGAGTTTATGAGCTTGCGTTATATTTGGTTTGGAGTTTTCACCTTGAATTTGAGGTTGAGGTTCAAGTTTTGGGCCTAGTGTAGAATTAAGGGGTAATTATATTTGTTGGACAAGATTTGATTGGGTGAAATGTAGATGTGATATTGTAATTGGGGATTGATTAGGCTCGATTCGAAAGTTTCGTAAATTTGAGTTTTAGTTGGGTGATTAGGGATTCAATTGGGTTCAACTTTGGGTAGATAAAGATTGAATGTGCAATTAGGGTTTTTAGTGGGTTGTTTAGGGTTTCAATTGGGTTGTTAGGGTTTCAATTGCATGGTTTTGGGAATTGGGCCTCAATTTGAGTTCAGTATAAAATCTTAGGGTCTCAATTGTGTTGATGAGTTAAATGTGGAAATTTGAGGTTGCAAATTGTGTTTAATGGTTCAAGGTGTCAATTTAGGGTGTTGATGGTGTTTGAATTGATTCGATGTAAGGATTAGGATTTCACTTAATTTGACTTGAAAATGGAAGATTAGAGTTTTGATTAAGTTCAATTGGTTTGTTTTTAAGGTTTAAGGTTTCAATTGGATGTTGTATAGTTCAAGGTTTGTTAGCTTTGATGTATTCCCAAGAGAGGGGGGGGGTTGAATTGGGTATTTAAAAATTATCGCCTAGGTTAAACCAGATCAATAGTATTACTCAATCTAGGGTCTGTTTATGCAAAAATAAACTCAATCATTCACAATAGTAAAATACAAACATTCATGTGCTGAAATTTAAAATGCGGAAATTAAAAGCACGCACAAGAAATGTTATCGGGGTTCGGCCAACTGTGCCTACATCCCGGCCTCTAACTCGCAAGCTCAAGGATTCCACCAATGCTTACTTAACGGGTGGAGCAGCACCTAATACAATCATGTCAATTAGCACAAGGCTGACCTCAACCTTTACAAATTCTCTTTGCGGGGCATAGAAGACCCTAACAATCCTTACAGGCTAGATTACCGCCCCCTTAGGCCACGCTTGGAATACAACAATATTTTTCACAATCAACTGGTATAATGATTATGCTTTCATGTAAAGCAGATATGTACCCAATACATACAATCACATACACATCAACAATATAGGTAATGTAAGCTCAGTGATGCTAATATATGTGCAAACAACACTCAACAAGATATGATCACAATAATGTTCAAGAGTGTTCTAAACAAGTTGTATCTTTGAAACAGGTTTATATCAAATCTCAATGTCCAATCAAAGTTTCAAAGATGCTAATCAAATATTCAAACTAACTCAAAAGATTTCCTTCAATGAAATACGCACACGAGTAGTTTGAAAAATATTTTAGTTTGTAGAAAATATTTTGCACAACAAAATCAAAACTATGAGACACTTGCAATAACAATGCAAATATCCTAAGCTTACTAGTTTATCCGAACACAAGATTTATAATATTGAAATCTGTGAGATAAACCTAAGCTAAACTCCCCAAAAAATAATATCACAATCAAACAAGCAAAGGAGAGTTTTTAGCAAAATCTAGCAATCACAAGCACACTAAATATGCTCTCACAATCTCAAAATGTATCAAGGGAATGGAAATTTGAGAGTATTTGGACAAAGAGAGTATTTTCAAAAAAGAGGATTTTGGCTAATAAAATTGCTAATTAATTGCTAATCCTCACAAATAAGCCTATATTTATAGGCAAGGGTAAAATTATAACCGTTTGGGACATGTTGAGAATTCTTAGAAAAGTTTGAAAATGTTTAAATGAAATTAACCCAAAATAATCTGTATTTACCATAGTTTAATAATTTTTAACCCAGCATGGTTTGGGTGGCTGAATCGTAATTCGGTCGCCCGATAGACACAATAATAAAAGGTCTTTAAATAGGTTCGGTAGCCCAAGTTTCAGTTTGATGGCCCAAATCAAATTCAGAAAAATTTCTTCGTAAATTCGGGTGCTCGGTCATAAGTTCAGCAGCTCGAACTCGTGTATTCAGTCGCCCAAGGCTCAATTTAAACTAAATAGCTCGGTAGCCCGAGTTGGTGGAATGTCCTTTTATTGACCCTATGGGTCATGCCCTGTTTTGATTATGACAAATACTCTGGTATTTAATGTCTATCTAGTTTGTGTGTAGGTTTATATTAGCAAACCAATTGATGACATATGAAAGCAAAGCATGAAGACCCTAAGGATTCTCTGTTATTTTGTAAATTCAATTAATGTAATATGGGTCTCTAATAGTAACTAGGTATATCAGTCTGTAATAATCTCTGCATGTCATGCATGTAGGTTTTGTAAGCTCTAAATGACCGTAGATTGACCATAGGAACTGAATCACCTTAGGGCGGTTGATCGATGCCAGGTTTTTGGGCATACTTGAAAAGACCATAGGTCCCAACACTCACACACATATCATATAATATACGGGAGTGTTAAATCTATGCTTAAAATGAATATTATTAGGGATTTTGTGAGAGCTCGGGCGACCGAACCCCTGGAGTTCAAAACTCCTCGGACGCTCGAACTATTGAAAAGTCAACAGTTGACTGAGGCTCTCAGGCGACCGAACCAAATTGTGCATACTGTCCTCAGGCGCCCGAACCCTTCTAAAGGAACATTCCACAAACTCAGGCGACCGATTTATTTAGTTCAAATTAAGCCCTGGGCAACTGAACACATGAGTTCAAGCCACCGAATATTTGACCGGGCACCTAAAGTTACGAAGCAATGCTACTGACTTTGATTCGGGCTACTGAAGCACGACACGGGAGACCAAACTCATTTAAATAACTTTTAAAGTTGTGTCTATTTGGGTGATCAAACCACGGATTAGCCATCCGAACCTCGGCGAGTCAAAATTAATTTAACCATGGTAAAAATGCGTTAAGTTGGGTTAATGATGTTTTAACTATTTGAAACTTTTTTAATAATACCCAATAGGTCCCAAACGGTTATATTTTTGAACTTGTCTATAAATATGGGTTCATTTGTGAGGATTAGAGAGAGATTAGCAAATTCATTAGCCAAAATCCTCTCTCTTGAAAATACTCCTTTTGTCCAAATACTCTCAGATTTCTATTCCTTTGATACATTTTAGTATTGTGAGATTATATTGGTTGTGCTAGTGTATATTAGATTACTAATACTCACATTGTTCTTGTTTGATTGATTGATTTGTTTTTTGGGGAGTTAGCAAAGTTTATCCCACATATTTCAACATTATAAATCTTGTGTTGGGATAAACTAGCAAGCTTAGGATCTTTGCATTGTCATTGCAAGATTCCTATAACTTTATTTTTGTTGTGCAAATATTTTTACAAGCTATAATATTTTTCAAACTACTATTGTGCTCATTACATTGAAGGAAAATATTTTAAGATATTTTGAATATTTGATTAGCATCTTTAAAACCATGATTCCATATTAAGATTCGATGCAACTTGTTTCAAAGATATAGCTTGATTAGAACACTCTTGACCATTCTAGTTATCATATGTTGTTGAGTGTTGCTTGCAAATATATTCACATCACTGAGCTTACATTACCTACATTATTGATGTATATGTGATTGATTAAGTATACTACGCATTTTGGGGTACATATCTACTTTACATGAAAGAATAATCATTGTACCAATCTTATTGTGAAGAATATTGTTGTATTTCCAGGTGTGGCCTGAGGGGGTTTGATCTAATCAGGAAGGATCACGCTGGGGTCAGTCCTGTGAATTTGACCTAGGGCCTTCTCTGCCCCACAAGGAGAGTTTGTAAAGGTTGAGGTCAGCCCTGTGCTAATTGACCTAGTTGTATTAGGTGTCGCTCCACCCGTTAAGTGAGCATTAGTGGAATCCTCGGGCTTACGAGTTAGAGGCGGTGACGTAGGCACAGTTGGCCGATCCCCGATAACATATCGTGTGTCTATTTATATTTTCGCACTTTATATTTCCCGTACGTGTATATTATTGTGTGAATGATGTGTATGATTTAAATTCCACATATTATACTTATCGGCACATTTGAGTAGACTGACCCTAGGTTGTGAATATACTGTTGCTGAATTAGTTGAACCTAGGGTAGAGATTTTTAAACACTCAATTCACCCCCTCTTGGGAATACACCAAAACTATCACCTTTTTAGGTGGTTCAGGCGCTTGTGGACAATATGCACAAATTTGTTCGGTTGCCTGAGAGCCTAAGTCAACTGTTGACTTCTCAACAATTCGGGCGCCCGAGGAGTTTTGAACTCCTAGGGTTTGGTCACCCAAGCTCTCTCAAATTCCCTAATAATATTCAATTAAGTACATTTTTAACACTTTTGTATTTTGTATGATATATGTGCATGAGTGTTGGGACCTAGAGTCATACTAGGGTCTTATTGAGGCCGTTTTGAGATAGTCCCAAAAATCCGGCGTCGATCGACCTGCCCTAAGGTCATTCAGTCCCTATGGTCAATCTATGGTCTTGTTGAGCTTACAATTACCTACATGCATGAATGACATGTAGAGATTATTAAAAATCGATATAAATTATTATAGACCCAAATATAAAATAAAATATAAAGATAAAACTAGAAATAGACATCGGTCTTCATGCGCTACTCCTTTGTAAATCCATGGAATATGCCAAAAGATGTGCGTGTTTAAGTGCATCTCAGCTTCCATCTCTCATCTGTCATCTGTGCTTAAACAAGTAATCCTGTTCATACACTCAAATTACATGGATGAGATACTATGATTTGTCATAATCAAAATAGGGAGCACACCAAAAAGTCAACAAGGTTAATCTAGGGTTTTGGTGGTGTTCAATTTGGTAGTTTGAGGCTTTATGAGGATTAGAGTTTTCATAGGTTTAATGGAATCATTAATGTTTTAACAGTGTCCAATTTTGACTCAGTGGGATTAGGATTTCAATTGTGCTCAATTTGATTTAAGGTGAAGGTTTTAGGTTTCAATTTGGTTCGAGGGAACAATTTGCAGATTCAATTTTGTTCAAGTGATCATTTAAGGTTTCAATAGGTTTAGAGATCATTTGGAACTAATTATACAAAAGTTTTTTTTTTTTTAATAGAAAAAGTTGTTGACTCAATGAGTCATATCCCGTTTTGATTATTACAAATCACTTTGTAACTTACTTGTGCTCTGAGCTTTTGAGCAGGATCAACCATAGCACGCATGGATGGTAAAGATATAGTGGAAGCCACAAGGAACAAAATGATCACACCACAGGAAGGCGTTTGAAAATCAAAGGGAATGAAGACCCATTTTTCCATTGTATTTGCAATTAATTCTTGGGTCTGTAATAATTATGTGGTTTGTAATAATGCATCTACATGCATGATAGGAGTTTATGCTCAAAAAGACCATAGACTGACCACTAGGTTCCACAACCATAAAATTAATAATGCCATAACTTATTCTCACAGGGTTGAACAAGTTCAAGGGAAAAAATAGGGAAAAATACTTATGTTTGAAGGTCCCTGGTCGACCGACCCTTAAAGGCTAGCCTTGACCACCATCCCTATTTCCTAAATATTTTTATGGCTCGATCGATTGACCAAAAATACACACACCTTCACTAGTTGACTATGCATCAAACTTGAACTTTTCTAGCATCCTTGGTCGACCAGTCAATCAGTTCAAAAATGTCTTGGTCGACCGAAACTTATAAGTGGTCAACCAGCTCTTTGCCTAGGTCAATCGAACCCATGAAGGGCTCCGGATCGCCTTTCTCCTGGTCGACCAACCTGCTTGTTGACTCTATGAGTCTAATCCGGTTTTTGATAATGACAAATCACTTGATATTTGATCTGTGCATTGAGTTTGTAAACAGGACTTACACTGAGCATGCACGAAAAGATAACGAGTCATGGACGCCATAAAGTAAAGATTATACATTTTAGAAAGCACCATAGAACTCAAAGAGTATGAGAATCAAGATGCAAGCGGCAAAGGTCAAGAATGTTTTGGGAATGGGTATTTAGAACTCATGTACTTACATTTTCGTATGATTTATCTTGAGGCTTAATACAACTTAGAATGATTTTAGGATTTATGCATTTCATGTAGATCATTAGAGTACATACATAGGCTTAGAAATGTTTTTAAAATCATGGAAAACTTGTTTTATAAAAGACCCAAGCAAAGAATCAAAGTAGAATTTTAAACTGGTATGAATATGTGTGAAAAAGGGGACTTCAGTAGCCTGAAGTTATCCTCAGGTGCCTGAAGAATTTCCTCGGTAGCGTGAAGAATTTCCTCGGTAGCCTGAAGATTAAGTTCGATAGCCTGAAGAATTAAAGGGGAAAGACGGAACCTGGTAGAGGTACCTCGGTTGCCTAACCTTAGAACCTTAAGCGCCTGAAGTTGCCACTTCAGGAGCCTGAAGTCGAGTTCGGTTGCTTGAACTCGCGGGAAAGCCTAAAAATCAGTTCTTTATTAAAAAGACACTCGAAGTATCTTATTGATTCAACGGTTGAGATCAATTCTAAGGGTAATATACTATATATTATGAATATCTAAACCCTAGAACAAAGAAGTTAGACACACAAGAAAGAGAAGAACACACCTTGTTGCAAGATTGTTGATTATCTACTCTTAGTGCTATTCGATTGCATATACATCAATCTCAAATCTTCAAGCTTGGGCAAATCAAATCAAATTTTCAAAGGGAACTTATTTACTCTACTGTACTTCAATCCAGTATTGAGATTTGATCTTTCAAGTTATTAGTCTTGTGATCTTTACATCTCATTCATTGCTTGTTCTTGACTAGTATAGAAAAGTATTGATCTTGAGTGTGCCTATTCGTACAAAAATTAATTTTCTAAGAGATCATTACTTAAGAAAGTTTATCTAACTTGGTAGATTAAATTTTGATTCAAGAGAATATAAATATACATATATTTTCTCAAAGAGCTTATTATTGAAAAACCTAGTTTTGATTAAAAGGGTGATCTTAAAAGTACCTATACATATACAAAGCTATTTTAAACAAGATCATTATTTGATTTATGGTGTGTGATTGATTGAAAGGTTTAATTCAAGTGTGTGATTTCTAAAAGGATCTATCTTTAGATACATTAGAGCTTGATTTAATATCCTTGGTATGTAAAACTATAATTTTAATTGAGGGATATTTTCTGCAAATTAATATACTCAGTTTTGTGATTGAGTACATGAAATAAAACTTTGTGATTTTGATTGAGAGTATATTCAAGACAAAGTTTTTGCTAACTAGTTCACTTCAATTATATAAGTGTGCATTTTTGCAAAGTAAACTAAGAACCTAAGTTTATTCCAAAACAGTTTGAATTTATTTGTACTTGAAAGTTTTGGTTAAAAAGGGATTTGTGTGTTGAGGCATATCATACATAAAACGATTTTATCATTTTCATTCATTCACGAGCTTCAAGTTATATCATATGTCAATATTTTAGGAATTTGAATTGTACTCACTAGCTTTTATTAGAAGCATTGTTTTTGAGTGTATTTTCCAGATTCTATTGTATACACGGTTCGAAGTGTGAACTGGTGTGAGAGGAGAGGGTTGTATCTCTTGTAAGGACCTAGGGTCTTTCTAAGGTCTTTTGAGGACATTGAAAAAATCCAGCATACCAAAAAAATCTGGCATCAATCGATCGAATTCCTAAGGTCTTTCTAAGGTCTTGAGCTTATAGTCCTACGTGCATGATATGTAGATTATTACAGAAATTTTCTTAATTAAAATTATAGACCCAAATAGAAATTCCAATAAATAAATATGTCGGGGTCTTCCTTTTCTTCAAGTTGTCGCATGTCATTAATATGATCCATTTAGTATGATCCTGCACACAAACTTGAAAGTCATCATATACAAAGAGTATTTGTCATTATCAAAACCAGGAATGACCTATAAGGTCAACAGCCTTTATGAAATCAGCATTGCAAATTACTATCCATAACATGCTGATTGGTTAAATATCTTTGATGGATAGCTTATGTTGATTGCTACTTGATTGCATGCTTAGTGTAGAATGCCTCCTACATGGCAGATGCCGTTGATGTGAATTGCATGCTGGTAGTGACTTTTAGGTTGTTGCATGATTTATATTAATATTTTGTTGAGAACAAACATCTATCAGGAACAAGTTTTATGGGAAAATGTCTGATTTACAGATGGCATGCTACCGAATTTTCGTTAGAATTTTTCAAAGTAAAACTTTATACAAAGATGATTATGATAAAATAAATATTAAAATATTTTTAAAAGGATAAGTGAAAACCAATTGGATATTAAATTTCATCCTTACATAATCATCAAAAATATTTAGGGGAGCTAAGCTCCATCCCTATAGAAAGAGCGCATAAATGATCTTCATGCATCACTTTTTTGTATCAAAATATTGAGGCTCTTCTGATATCCTTGAACATTATATCATACACTTGAAGTTCTATGATTTGATATGGAATGTTCTTGAGTCATGAACTACATTACATGCCTTCATATATATTCTATGATGCATCCATAGTCTATAGGGGCAACTATACTGATAAGGATAAATATAGTTGATTAATAATCAGTATGGTTGGTTTAAAAGTTTCAAATTGATGGCTTATACTCTAGGCATAATGTAATAATCCTCTATCTAGTTTAAGCAGTTTATTTCATCTAAGTTATAATTCAAATCGATAGGGGGAGCATCTAAAATTAAAATGTCTATCATATTATGATCACAAACTTTTTAACTTAGATATGTTGTTGAATCAAGTGTGGCATGTGATTGAATGAAATGATCTATGTGAAAATCTTAAGTTGATATATATTGCTTTGCCATATGTTGTTTGTCTTTGCCATATGATCTTGCATTTGATTGTTAAGATTTTCTTTGGATCAATATGGTTATGATTCTGGTTATATTATGAATATACTTAAAATGCTAAACCAGAAAAATGTTGCTTGCATGATCTTTAAAGTTTCTTTTTCAGCAAGCACACCCCCAGTATCTCTTCACACACACACACACACACATATATATATACATATATTTTTACTATTTGGCAAGAAATTCTTTCAAATCAAAAACCCTTTTTGTCATGTATATGTTTTTTTTTTTTAATTGCATAACTAGTTCGATAACTTCAAATGAAAATGCATGCGAACTAGTTAGATTGTTTTACGCTCAAACTTTCTACCTGTTATCATATGTCGTATGTTTTAAAATCAAATCTTTTACGGGTCTTATGATATGTTTTAAATTGCTATGGTTTGTGGATAATTTTGGTCTAATCATGCTTGTTATGTCATTTTAAATTTGAATGACGAGTTATATTGTTTGCGTTCTCAAAATGCTATATTTTTCAAAAATAGTTGCATTTTTTTATGCCCTTTTTTCTGATGCCAAAAGGGGGAGAAATACACTTGCAAAAATTGGTATGCATATTCTTAGGGGGAGCTTTATTTAGCTATTACCCATTTTTACACTTGTATTTGTCATCATCAAAAAAGGGAGAGATTGTTGACTTTCTGAGTCCTATCTCGTTTTTGATAATGACAAATACAAGGTAATTAATGTTTGCCAAGTTTGTATGTAGGATCAAATGGCAATATCATGCGGCACACAGTGGCTTGAAGAAAAGGATGACCTATAATAGTTATTCATTGTAATTTATATTATGTTTTATTCGGGTCTGTAATAGTAATATAGGAATGGTCTGTAATAATTGATGTGCATCATGCATGTAGGAACTAATAAGCTCAAAACCATAAAGTGACCTTAGGGTTCGGTCAACCAACGCCAGGTTTTTAGGCCTACTCTCAAAGACCTTAGAGTGACCTTAGGTCCTTAAACTTACACGTAAGATAGTCACCAAGATCACATATAATATCAAGGGAATCAATCAAATTAAAATAGGACTTAAAAAGGCTAAATGAATGAAGTTTCGGGCGACCGAACTATAGTGTTCAAAACACTTCGGGCTACCGAACCTTTGACCAGTCATAAAGTTGACTTGGCTTCGGGCAACCGAACCAAAAATGACCATAGCGTCCTAGAGCGACCGAACCACCATTCTGACTTTTCACAACAACTCGACAGCCCAAACTCCCACATTCAAATGTGCCTCGGGCGATCAAAAGTTCAAGTTCGGCATACCAAACTTTAGACCGGGCGACCGAATCATGGTCTTTTGGAAAATCGCCTTGGTTCAACAAACCGAACCTTTCCTCGGGCACCCAAAGTTCAAAAATCACTTTTTCAATTGTGTCTATTCGGATGACCGAACCAAGGGTTAGGCACCCGAAACTCTCAAGTTGGCCTAATTTTTACCATAGTTAATTGGGGTTAAATAGGGTTAATTTTTCAAAATATTTTTAAAAAAATTTAATAATACCCTACATATCCTCAACGGTCATAATTCTTCTCATCTCTATATATAGGGCCTCATTTGCAAGATTAAGTAGAGATTAGGGATTTGGATTAGCCAAAAATCCTCTGTATTTTTTAGAGCAAATTTTTCCTATACTAAGTCTATAATCTCACATATTACTACCTTCTTGATAATCCTAGCCTTGTGAGAGTACCTAGAGTGATTATACTCCATTCAATCTTGCTCAAAAATTCTCATTGCATTATTTGTTATTTGATTTTCATATTGAGAGTTAAGATTAAGTTTTCCCACAGATTTAATCTAATAAATCTTGTGTGGGGAAAACTTAGGAGCTTGTGGGTCTTTGCATTCATATTGCAAGACACCTAAGGCTTGTATTTTTGTGTGCAAAAATATTTTTACAAGCTCATATTTGAATATCTCTTTGAGCTTTGATTTTGAGAAAATTATTTTAGAGATATTCTAAATTTTCATTGGTACAAATCTTTGAAACCGTAAACCTTGATTGAGATTTATCTTTACTTAGTTTCAAAGATTTTCTTGTTAATACACTCTTGTGTTTGATTGAATATTGACATAAGATTGAGCGTTTAGCACACATATTTGCACTGAGCTTATAGTTCCTATCTGTTTGAGGTGCATTGATTATACTGTGTTGTATTGTAGTACATATCTGCTTGAGTATAAGCACTTTATTTGTATGCAAACTTATATTGATTTTTTCATTTCAGGCGTGGGCCTGAAGAGGGAGACTAGCCCTGATGAATAGTCTCAGATTGGCTTAGACCTGGTTAGGAAAGTTAGGTGCACCATCCTGGTAAGGTGTAGTTGTAGGTTGAGGTTAGCCCCATTAATTGACCTGATTGTAACCAGTATCGCTCCACTCGTTAAGTGAGCATTAGTGGAATCCTTGGGCTTCCGAGCTAGAGGCAGGGACATAGGCAGTATTGGCCGAACCCTGATAACATATCGTGTGTCTACTTTAATTTTCAGTACTTTATATTCTTACACATGTATGTTATATTTAATATATTGTGAATGTTATGCATGATTTAATTTTCGTATATCATTATCTGCGCAATTAGTATATAATTAGAAAGACCCTAGGTTGTATATTACCGATATCTGGCTAAACCTAGAAAGAAACTTTAAAATTCCAATTCACCCCTCTCTTGGAAATACACCAAAGTCAACAGAAGATTTACAAAGACAGTATTTAGAAAAAAAAAAAGGGTGTTAGGTTATCTGAAGCAAATTGATTGTTTTTAGCTCAACAGGCAAAGTGCTGCTATCTCAAAAATAATGACGGGGTACCTTATTTTTTCATTCACTGATGTAAAGGCATTAAAAAAGAAATCATATTTCTATGCTTACTAAGTCAGATGGTTTTCTTACTACCTCAATGAAGCAGGTCATTGATGAGTTCCTGAATTTCTGCAAAGGCATGGAGTATTGTTGGTGCTGACTTTACCAAAGTTGTTAAAGAATTCTTCTCCAAAAGGAAACTGTTAAAGCAAATTAATCATACCACAATTGCCTTAATTGCAAAATATCAACATGCAAACTAACTTCAGGATTTTCTTCCTATCTCTTGCTGTAATGATCAATACAAGGTCATAGCTAAATTAATTACTAATAGGATTAATCCAGTTCTTGAAGAGTTGGTGACCTAGCTCAATCTGCTTTTGTAAGGCAATGAAACATGATTGAAAACATTTACTTGGTTCAAGAACTAGTCAGAAAGTATGCAAGAAAAAGAGTGTCTCCAAGGTGTATGCTTAAGATTGATCTTAAAAAAGCTTATGACACATTGTCATGGGCCTTCCTCGAAGACATGTTGGAACACCTAAACTTTCCTAAAATCATGATTGATTGGATTATGGAGTGTGTCACTTCTACCTCTTTTTCTATATCCTTGAATGGTGGACTCTTTGGTTTTTCTAAAGGGAAAAAAGGTTCAAGGCAAGGAGACCCCCTTTCTCTTCTATTGTTTGTGATTTTTCTTGAATATCTGCCAAGGCTATTGAAGCCATTGGAAACTAATTCAAGGTTTAAATACCACCCAAGGTGTGGAAACCTAAAGATATCCCACCTTGCTTTTGCTGATGATTTGATATTGTTTGCAAGGGGGGATGTCTCATCCATTGAGCAGGTGATGGAATGTTTAAAGAAATTTTTAGATTGTTCAGGCTTAAAAACAAATGGGCTAAAATAGAGTTTGTACGCTACAGGAGTTAAAAGTCCTGATCTAGAGATTATTTAAAAGTGTCACAGGTTTTTCAATTGGAGAGTTTCCATTTAGGTACTTGGGGATACCCTTGGCTATTTCTAGGCTAACTATCATGCAATATTCTCCCCTCATCGACAAGATTAGCAACCAAATTGGGTCGTGGCCGGGTCAGAGCCTTTCATATGCGGTAAACTAGAGCTTATCAACTTGGTTATTTAGGGGATTGAATGTTTTTGGCTTGCCATCTTTTCAATTCCAAAGGTTGTGCTAAAACACATTATTAAATTGTGTAACATGTTTCTATGGGGAGGCAATAGAAAGCCACTTGTAGCCTAGAAAGACATCACATTACCTAAGGAGGAAGGGGGTCTAGGGGTGATGGACCTTAATAGCTAGAATAGGGCCTTACTCACCAAATCCTTGTGGAATATCCATGCAAAAAAGGACTCTTTGTGGTCCAAGTGAGTCAATCAGGTGTACCTAAGGGGTGGTAGCACATGGGACCCAAAAGCTAAGCATGAGGACTGTCCACTCCTTAAGAAAATTTTTGAGATTGATAATCTTATATTACAAACCTGCAAATTTAGTAGGAAAGTTGATGAATTAGTCAGTGTTGGAAATTAACAACAAATTCCCGAAACCTATGATAAACAAAATAAAGAAAGAATACACGTCAAAGAAAAAAAAATCAATCACACGCACAAGACAATATTTACGTGGTTTGGCAATTTTGCCAACGTCCAAGGAGTTGTAAGGATTTTACTATTATCAAGAAGAAAATACAGAGAGTGTGGCGGTAAAATACTCTCTCTCTCTCTCTCTCTCTCTCTCTCTCTCTCTCTCTCAGTGTGACGGTTGATCAACCCTAATAACTATAATGGCGATTTTATATCCTATGCACGCGGCACAACAATGAGCTATAAAACGGCCCAAAGCCCAACAGTCAGGAGTTGGCTGGTGAGTGACCGGGTGTGCTGTGCATTGGTTTATCAGTTTTGGAGGTTCAAAAACCATAAGGTGCCCTAGTACAAAGTGGTCTGGAAAAGTGGTAGTGCACCCAAACATGCTGACGTCCACGGAGTTATAGGAATTTTACTATTATCAAGAAGAAAATACAGAGAGTGTGGCGGTAAAATACTCTCTCTCTCTCTCTCTCTCTCTCTCTCTCTCTCTCTCTCTCGCGAAGTGTGACGGTTGATCAACCCTAATAACTATAATGGCGATTTTATATCCTATGTACGCGGCACAACAGTGAGCTATAAAACGCCCCAAAGCCCAACAGTCAGGTGTTGGCTGGTGAGTGACCGGGTGTGCTGTGCATTGGTTTATCAGTTTTGGAGGTTCAAAAACCATAAGGTGCCCTAGTACAAAGTGGTCCGGAAAAGTGGTAGTGCACCCAAACATGCTTTTGTTCTGTGGTTATGTGCTAGGAGAAAATTACTCACTGTTGACAACCTCAATATGGATGGAGTAGACAAAGTATGTGTTCTATGTAATTCAGAGTCTGAAACACAGAGTCGCCTGCATTTCAACTGCTATGTAGCAGTTTGGAATCATCCAATGGACTGGCTGGGTTTGTCTAGAAGAAGGTCAACGATCAAATCTTCCCTTAAATGGTCCACTTCATTTGGCATTTTAGAAACAAAAGGAGATTTGAAGGAGGAGTTACATCGATAGCCTCGATGATTAGAGTCATTCAAAGTCATACTTACAGGATTTTATAGGACAAATTCCCAACTTTCACAGGACCTTGGGTTCAATCTACTCAAGGATAATGAGATTAGTTGGGCTTCTGAAGCACAGATTGTAATGTTGATGCACTTTGTTCTCTCTGGATTTCTAGAGTAGGGACAGGTTGATAAAGTTGAGATGTTGCAGATGCGATCAAGATGGTTATTGAGTCTCTGTTGAAAGTATAGTTACTGAATGCTGTGGTTATTGGTTTAGAAGATGCTTTATACCTGTAGTCTGTTTTGTTCTGAATATAGTTACTGATTTCATATATCCTGTGCTTGAGTTGCAGTATGGCTTGGAATGCTGGTATGCAGGCCTTAATTTTAGGAAGGGCTGTGATCAGAACTCTGGTTGTTGGCTGTGGGTGATCAATTGTTGATGAAAACTCTGAATATACTGTTGCTGTATATTCATGATTCAGACACTGCAAGTGTGCAGTCACAGTTTCTGAATTCATGAATTTGAAGTTGCTGAAAGTCCTGAAGTGATGCTTGCAGTTGCTGGTGTTTCCGAATAAGCAGTTACTGTATTTTCAGAGTGTACAACTAATTAAAATTTTCTGCAGTATTTTAATTTGGTGATTGATGATGCCATTCAGTTGCAGAGTTAAGCTACTGCATTTGGGAAGTTGTGTCTAAGGAACACAATTACAAGTGTCCCAGCAATCTGATGGTCTCACACTGGAGATGTGGAATTGCTGGTTGTGATGTTGCTGCTTATACAGATTGTTGCGTTTCAGTAATTGAGCTATTATTGTTTGATGCTTCTGTGAAGTTGGGGTTGTGATACACATTGCAGATTTCCCAAGTAATAATAGATTAATGGTTACGGTTTCTGATTTCCGGAGATGGATTCCTATTTTGCAGCGATGGTTGTTGGTTTTCCGATGATGTTTTCTGGTTTTCTGGCAATGTTTTTGGTTTTCCAGCAACAAGGCACGGTTTTCCGACGATGAATTAGAAGGTGTTAAATCTGATTTTGTATCATGGTTTTCCATCGTTGACGCATTTTTTTATACCGGTGACGGTTTTGATCAACATGATTTTTTTTTTTTTCTGGTGATTATTGAGTTGCTATAAAGGTACTTTTTGGTGCTTTTGTTGAGTTACTTTTTTATGTCGATAGATTAGATTTGATGGCCTTTTGTGGGGTATGCCCAGATTGAGTGTATTAGCATTGTTTTTGTTTGATCGGGAGCATTAGTCTTCCTTCTCTCGGGTATGTCCAGAATTTCTGTACATATTCATTTTTTATCAATAGTAACAACAACAACAACAACAAAAACGATATATTCCCACTAATGGGAGAGTTATCAATAGCCGTGAAAACATATATATATATATATATATATATATATTTGTGGAGAAAAATTTTCAATGTGTCCAACACATTTGTATCAAACATTTATTTTTATTTTTATAATTTGAAATTTTAACCAAGACAAGTCCTTTAGACCTCCTCAGAGACAATGCCAAGTTGGAGAGGATATGATAAAGAGTCCATAGCTTCTTCCTATAAAACAAGGATCGAGTCATTGACCTTCCTATTTCCAGGACGTCTTGCAGTCTAGCATGTCTACGTGAGTCCTTGAGCCAACCCTTAGAGCACTCGCCTATGGGATGTATCATTTTTCATTTAATTTGGTGGGTCCCACTATTAAGATATAGGAGACCCAAAAATTGAACGGATGATGTCTGTGCGCATTTGTGAATAAAATAAATAATCAGGAAGTTGAAACACACACACATGATAAATATTAATGTGAATAATATGGCGTAAAATATTTTTATAACTTTACTAAATTTTAAATATGTTATTAAAATAAACAATAATATACTATCATAATTTAGTTTACAAATGTCAACTGTTATGACACAATGTAAATATAAGGACATCGAAAATATTTTTTAAAAAAAATGTAAGATATGAAATGACCTGTATATTCTAATTAAAATTATGATAAATATTAAATTTTTAATTATTAGTATATGACTTCTTCTGTGGAAAATATTAATTAAATTTATTATAAATTTTAAATTATTATTTGCTATCTAAAATCTTAATTATTGGTATTTTTAATTTTCATAACAATCAAATTATAAGTATTTTAAATTTTGAATAAATTTAAAATTATTATTTGAAGGTACTTCTAGGTCTATAGTTTTATTTTTAAAATTCATCTTTTAGAAATTATATTTTTATTTATCTAAATGATGTTAGACACTATATAGTAATTTTAAAAGACATCAGAGAAATTTACCTATTTTATTTAATATTTATAATACCATTGCATTTATTTTATTTCTTTTCATGAAATGGATGTTTTAGGTTCAAAATTTTGATCTATTTTAAAATAAAAATTTTAAATATATTATCTCGTGTTATTGAACTTAATTTTTTTAGAAATAATGTCTTCTAAAAATAATAATATTTTCATCTACAAAATTATTTACACTATTTGTATGATATGTATATACAGTGCTACCTTTTTAGGCTAAATAGAGTTTTTTTTTTTTTTAAGGTTCAAACTTTAATATACCTAAAATAAATTTTTATAAATGCAGTTTTTGCAATTTTGATTGAATTTATTTTCTTTTAGAAATGTTTTGTGTAACTTTTAAAATATAAGGACATTTTTTTCACAAAATGTTTACTTTATTCATATTTGTACAAGTATAATTTTATCTAATTTTGGATAAATTTACTATGTATATATATATATATATATATATGTATATATATACTACAAATGTATTTCTTTTAATATTATTTGGCCTTACATTCAAAACACTAGAATATTTTTATAAATAAAATGATTTACACTATTCATGTTTCTATACATACTATATAAATTATTTAAATTCCTCCAAAAATACTAATTTGATAGTAATAAACTTCCAAAATAAGGATATTTTTGTATATGAATTAATTTATAACTATATTTTTTTAAAATCTATTTGTATTTATATATAAATATATAGTCTAAACATGTGTGTGTGAGTGTGTGTGTGTGTGTGTGTTGGGGGGATGGTAAAAGGGTAGGATTTTTTTTTTTTAAATAATTTAGGGACTGCAGTCACTATTACGTCACTTTGGACACTATTACGCGACGCCAAATTCGGGGGGTGAAAATCGTCCGCCTATTGACGCACTTCTGATAATTCACTGATGTAATATTTTAAGAAGGAGTCGAATCCGTAACCTTAGATTACTAAAGTCATAAGTTGTCCTTATTACTCGATATATATATAAAAGGAAAGGGGGAAGGGTATTGGAAGATGGCATGTTATTGTATAAGAGATTGGGTGAATCTAAAAGCAGGAGTTTGCGACCTAGCGGACAAAAATTCTTTTTATTTATTTTTTAATTCTTTTTTTTAGATTACGCACCGGATATCCACGTGTCCATTTTACGGTCCATGTGACTAATCCTGCGTCCCTTGAAGTTGACCCCATAATTCCAAAGGGAGGGTAAATTCAGGAGTTTAGAGGCAAAAATGAGCCGAGGAGGGTTTAAACACCTGACCTCATGAGAAGCACTCCCGCAATCCACACTATCACCTCAACCACACCCTGAGGTATTTATTTTTTAATTCTTTCACTGAATGGAAGTCGGAAGTCCCTCAAATCTCGTGTGTATGCGTAGGGTTGCGGGGACTGCCCAATGCCTTTTGAAATCAAAAGCAACAGAAGTCCCGTGGCTTCAAATATAAATATAAATATTTGTGTGTATAATAGGGCATAGCCCTAGAGGGAGGCCGCAGGTATTGCATGCCATGCGCGCCCTGTGCCTTTGAAATCAATGCTACTAAAGAGCTCCACTGCATTCATTGAACTGCTGAGGAGGCCAATGGGCAAAAACCCTAATTAACTAATGGGACACATATGGTTGCGAAAGGAGGATGGCCATCGCTACAACCGAGGTTAAATATATCCACTTCCTTGAAACTTGCCCACAAAGCAGAAAACTAATTTGGTTAGATTTTATCAAAAGAAATTATAGGTTTTCAAATTTAAAAAATTTTACGAACTTCTTTTGAAGTTTGATAGGAAAGAGATTTTTCGGCAAAAGAACAACTAAGGAAGTAAATATGATGCCCCAAAATCAAATGTAATTAAAGGTTCATAAAAAATTCAGAATATCATGAAAGGTTTGTATCATTTTGTTGAGTCTCATAAGAGGTTTGTGAGATTTGTCTAGCATGTTATTTAATGAATAATAATAGTGCTCACCCATATATATATATATATATATATATATGAAATCCTCGAGGAACTTTTTAAAGACTAATAAGTGGTATTAAAGCTACGATTCATATATATCTCAAGGCGAACAAAATCATAATGCTCCAAGGACCAAGTGTGTGAAGGCTAGGTAGATGGATCCAAATCAATCAAAATATGCATCGATAAGGTCTACTTGTGTGATCATTAACAAATTGAGACTCTTGTCATACATCGAAAAATTAAATGGAGGATGAACGGCTTATAATGAATCACAATGTATGCAAATGTTTAACTACTAATACATAGATGAGTTACATATCAAGATGTTGCTTTATATATACAAAATTATATATATATTTGTTGCAACCAAAAAATAACTGGGTTAATCAGATCAATCACGACCTGGATCACCTACTTTGAATTCGGTATCTAATGGTAAATTATTTAGATGGTGGGAGGGTTTATATTTTGATTCAAGGATAGTTATTGTGAAAAATAATTGTGGTGTCATGATCTTTACCTCTAATTAGTGTATCCTATTGATCTTGTTATTGTTGAGGTCAATGTATATTATTATTATTATTTTATGCTAAGTCGATTGACCTGTTTTTATCTAAATTTGAGTCATTCATATAATCTCCGGCTTTATTCGAGTCGTTTACACAATCTTTAGCTCAATCTGAGCCACGTTAATCACCATTCAGCTCAATCTAAGCTGGTTTGGCTCAATCCAAGCAGATTGCCGCAATTTTGGCTCAATCTGTAATAACCTGAAAATTCTACTACTCTGATACCACAACTATAGCGCCCCGAACCCAGTGGGGCCCAGAGTGCTATTCTCCATACATAATCTCTAATACCACAATTGTACCAACCCGAACCCAAAATGGGGTACTAGAGCACCTGTCTATATCCCCAAGAAAAACATGCAACAGAAATACATCAAACCTCAAAAAAAAATACCAAGTTCTAATCTCATCATAGTTTCACATGTATTCCCAAACGATGATATTACATCTCAAATAAACAAAACATATCTATACCCACATATATACGTTCCAGTGTCTCATATGCACTTACTTTAAATAATGCTATCTAGTCTTGGCCTGAGCTCTCTAGGCTTAGTTCCTTGGATTTCCTGAAATGTTAGAATTATAGGAGTGAGACACTTCTCAATAAGACGAAATAAATTATTATCAATGTGTGGCAACATGAGTTTTAATGTGGCATAAACACATCTTTTAAATAATAAATTTTAACTGATAAATCATGTAAATCTATACTCACACCTATATATTTGAAAATACATATTTTTCCCTCAAAACATGCTTTGTCGTAATATATATATATACACACACACACACATAAGGGAAATTTCCTAAATGGACAATCATATAACATCATGTAATAACCCCACATGATCGGGTTGTGTGGCCCGAAGGTGAGACTCAGCAGTGGCTGGCCTACCAAGTTAAGTCAAACATAACTCGTTTGTAAGTATGATTGGTCACCCAATCTGATCCAGCTCCAGGAGGGTACTCTACTCTTCTCTGGCCCAATCGACTATCCAATCACCAATACTTTCTAAATGGTGTGATGGCACTGACTATATCATATCAGCACACACACACACACACCTAAGGGAAATTTCCTAAATGGACAATCATATAATATCATGTAATAACCCCACATGATTGGGTTGTGTGGCCCAAAGGTGAGACTTAGCATTGACTGGCCTACCAAGTTAAGTCAAACATAACGCGTTTGTAAGTACGATTGGTCACCCAATCTGATCCAAACTTCAAGAGGGTACTCTACTCTTCTCTGGCCGGCCCAATCGACTATCCAATCACCAACACTTTCTGAATAGTGTGATGGCACTGACTATATTATACTAGCTACGGTACCATACTCTGAACATAATTGGTCCATCAGGGTTCTTATACCATATAATAGTGTTTATATATAATAAAACAGTTACATGATCTCATTTTCATAAAACCTGTCATGTCATAAATCCATGCAAATCCTGTCATAATCATAAATCAGTATAAAATCGTCATACCATAGATTTGTATAATTCTTGTCATATCATAATTTTGTATGAATCCTGTCATATCATGAATCTGTCTTAATCTTGTCTTATCATAAATCTATATAAAACTGTCATTTCATGATTCCACAATATTTATAACATTTCCTGAAATCAGTATAAAATCATACTTTGTTGTGTATTATCATAAAATATTCTAACAAACTTTTTTATGCAGTAAAAATAATCATACTCATGCCATACAATTTGAGTGATAAATCATAATATAATGACTGCCTGGAAAAATATATTTTATTGAGAAATAAACTTATAATCATCTCTAGAATTTACTTAAACTCAAAATACCTGGTTTTACCCAAATACATACATATATATATACATATATATATAAATTATTAAATTATCATTTTCATATGCCTGATTATTCAGAAAAACCATATACAACAATCTTGTAATCACATACTTCATTTTAATCGGTTAACTTTTCAAAAATAACTGACATAATCTATTTTCCTTACCTTATCCTTGGAGTGGTGTCTACGATCCCCAAATGATGAATCAACTCCGATTAATAAGCTGAGGATTGAAGTTAGGTGTAGAAACCTAGAAAAATATAATTAATGAGAAAATAAAGAAAAGAAGAAAGAAATTTTGAAAGGGCAATGCAGCAGGGACTCGTTGACGAATGCTGGCCTTGACAACGAGGAGATCTCAAGAGCCAGGAAATCTCAGATTTAAAGGCTCGTCAACAAACCCCTTGTTTTCGTCAACGAGTGTCCTTCTTTGACTCGTCGATGAATATTTTATTCTCATCGATGAGTACGGCTAGTACAGCAGCCTATAAATAGGCCTTAAGTCATTTATTTGTTAGAAAATTAAACTCTCTCTCTCTCTCTCTCTCTCTCTCTCTCTCTCTCTCTCTCTCTCTCTCTCTCTCTCTCTCTCTCAGGGCTGCGAACCCTCCCCCTTCTCTCTTTGATTTCTCCCCGATTTCAGCCTGATTCGACGATCATACATCACCACGAGGTTCTAGGGGTGATTCTCTACAAGTTAATCAAAACGAATTCATGTTTTGGGGTTCCTAGGCACCACTCCAAAGTTGAGGTAAGGGTGAAAAATGTGTTAACTACTTAGAATTTAACTGATTAAATGGAGTGTATGGGTCTAGGGATGTTTAAATGATTATAATGCAGGAGTTGAATTGATTAATCAACTAGGAAAATTATGATTTCAGGGTTTTGAGCTCCAATTGCCATGGGCGTTGGTTTAGAGATCCTAGCAAACACCTTCTCAGTAAGCAGGTAAGGGGAATAAGTTAAAACAAATATTTTGGGAAATTAATTGGTTGATTAAAGTATGTGAAAATGAGCACATTACTTCACATTACTCATGCCACACAATTTTAGACTGGTAAAACTATGATATGGATATTTTTCTTGTGATTATTATACTATGAGTACCAGTCTAAAATTGTGTGGCATGAGTAATGTGAAGTAACTGTTTTATACTAGGAATGAGCTTTATACTGATACATATATGATTTGCATTAAGAAATAATGATATGAGTTATACAGATGTTTTATACATAAATGAAAACACGAGTTATTGATATGTTTGATACGGATATAAAGATATGTTTTTATAGAAAAGAGAATATATGTATTTATTTAGTAATGATGAAATGAGATACACAGATACGTTTTTACTGGGAAATGATGAAAATGTGTTATATAGATATGTTTTCAATGAGAAACGATGAAATATGATATACAATTATGTTTCTATTGAGAAATGATAATATATGAGAAATATAGATATATATATATATATATATATATATATATATGTTTTATACTTAAAATGATGATATGTGACATATACAAAGACGTTTTACATAGAAATGATGAAATTAGAATTATACTGAAATGATGAGAATTATACAGACATGAAGAAATATAAATACAGAAATGTGGAAATGAGAACCTTGATGGACCAGAGTTATTCAGAGCACGGTACCATTGCTAGCATTGTATTAGTGCAACCACATGGCTTGCATAGCATGTGGAGAGGCAATCGATTTGGCCTGTGAAGGGTTGTGTTACCTCTGGGTTCCGAACCAAGATTAGGAAGGCCAATCGTACTACAGATGTGTTTCCTATTTTGATATAACCAAGTAGGCCAACCATGATTAGGTCCCGCCTTCGGGCCACACAACTCGATCATATGGGGTGAATACATGACAATGTGATTATCCTTAGGATGGTTTCTCATTGCAGACGTGAAAATGAACTACCATGAACTATTGACGCGTAGTGCATTTTGTGCTGGTGGATGCTCATAAGCTAGAAAATGTTTATGAAAAGTGAAAAGTGAAATGATCAGTCATGAGTTATAGACACATAGTGTATTTTATACTGGTGGATAGTCATGAGTTAGACTATGAAAATGAGATATGATATGAGAAATGAACATCCATGGGTTACAGAAGCATTGTGCTATATGCTAGTGGATACCCATGGGCTAAAATGTGATTATGAATATGAGAAATGAAAGAGTACGTATATGATATAAGAAATGAATGAGTACGTATATGATATGATATATGAAAGCTTATGTATATGACTATGAAAATGATATGAAAGTTTATGACACTATGTTTCATATTTATGATTATTGAAAGTATTGAAAGTAGGAATAGCTTTCCAAGAGGGGGGTGAATTGACTTTTAAAAATTTCTTTTTAGTTCTTTTAAAAAATCCTTAACTTCTTTTAATATTTAACCAATTCTTTTACTTGTTTATCTATTTTGTCTATCAAATAAAAACTAAGTAAACATTCAATCTTCAACAACAACACTTATTGCTTAACCAAATAAGTAATCAACTTTTCAACCAAACCAATCAATTTATTATGATGATCAAACCAAACAATCATAAGAATTCTCAGCTTGTGTGTAGCCCTGTTGTTAATTTGAATTTGAACCAAGCCATGTATATATGAATTTATTCCTTCAATCTAATATTCAATACATCATCCAATCACTCTTTCCAAATATTCAAAATCCAAATAAACTCTCAGTTAATTTATCTTTGGGTGTTTAACCAAGTAACGTACTCCCGTATGGTTTCTGAAAAGAATGGTTCAACCAACGTACTCTCTTTCGGTTTCCGCAACCCAAATCAAAATTAAACCTTAAGTTTGTTTGATTTCCAAATATACGTAGTTTATATGATTTTCAAATTTAAACCATCCACGCAATTTAAATATGCACTAAAAATAAAGAATAGGGAAAGAGAGAGTGAGACGAAGATTTTTACGAGGTTCGGCTTCAACACAGTCTACGTCCTCGCCTTTGGCAAACCACCAAAAGGATTAACTAAACCTGTTCCATTGACGGGTGGAACAAAACCTTTACAAATGATACCCCACGCTCAAACACTCCTTCACTAGGCTAAAGCCCATCACTCCAAACGATGTCCCCTCGTTCGATCACTTCTTTAGGCTAGAGCCCGCCTCTCTAAGCAATATCCTCTTGCTTAGCCAACGATCCAAACAATCCTTGGAATGTTAAAGAACGACAAGAAACAAGATATAATATGAGTACAAATATACTCTCACAAAGAGCAAGTTAGTACAAGTTCAGCACTATATACTTCAATGTAAAATATCAATATGAAATAGAATGAAGTTTAAGGGTAGAATTCACCAATATCCTTCTTGGATGAGGATTAGTAGCAAGAATTCAAAGAAGGAAGGATTAGCACTTCAGAATATCTCAGCAAAAGAGATTTGTAATGAGTGAACAAGAGAGCTTTGAAAGAACAAAAGTGCTTTCAGCTTCTAAAATAGATTTTTCAATTCATGGTATGTTTTGATTTGCAAAACCATGTATTTATAGGCTTTCAAACTTGTTTCCTTGTTGCTAAAGTTTCCTTAGATACTTTCGTAAGTTTTTAGAAATTTTGGAGCTCAAACAACTATTATTCAAAATATTAAATTTTAAAAATTTTGCCCATTGAACAGTGTTCAGATGACTGAAGAGTCGAGTTCAGTCATCTGAAGTTCCTGAGACCCTTTAAAAAATGAACTAGATATAGGGTTAGGTGACCAAATATAGGGTTCACACGACCGAAGAGTCGAATTCAAATGACCGAAGTCCAGGTTCAGTCATTAGAATAACTACTGCCTATTTCTGTTTCTTCCCAAAAAAACTTCAAACGTCTGAGCTTATTCTTCAGACATCTGAACATGAAGTTCAGTCATCTGAAGTTACAACTTCAGTCATCTGAACAGAGAGTTCAGTCACCTGAACAGACAAAAAGCTACTGAAAACATTTTCGATAAAAAAATGATTTTAACCTTTTTAAAATAATTTTTGACCTTATAAAAATATTTTCCAAGTATTTTAAAAAGTATCTAGGTCCAACAAGTGAACCTAAGAGTTTCATAATATTTCAAATGATATTTAAACATTAAACTACTTACATAAAGACTTCTAAGACTTGACATTCTAAACACTCAAGTCTTCATGCTTGCTTTGACTCTTTCTTGGTCTTCAAGCTTTAATATTCTTTGAGCTTTCTCACTTTGCTTTTCTTTGGCTCTTTTGACTTTAACATTCCTTGGCTTTCAAAAAATCATTCATGTTCTCATATTCTTCAATTTTTAATATATCATCTTTAAATCCTTGCTATATCATCTTTAAATCCATGCTTTGACTCTTTTAAACTTCATTTGATCCTTGTGAGCACTTTGACCTTATTTTCATCATATTTGATCATTGTGGGCACTTTGACCTTACTTTTTCATATATGAGCCCTAAAATAACATTACTCACACGAATACATTAAATTCCACTTGTTTGTTAGCATCAAAATAAGATAACGAGATTTTAAGCCTTGTAAGGCCAACAATTATGAATACATATCGGTATATTTTAGTAGTTGTTATGATTATTTAAATGAATGTGATGATATATTAAAATTCATGTGCCACACACTATCAATAATTTATTCTGTCTTACTGAGAGGTATCTCACTCAGAATTTAAACATTTCAAGAAACCAAGATAGGCCAGCAGAGAGAGCTCCAAGGTAGAGGAGACTGTTGTACCCTGGGATTCAAGGTAAGTGTTAGAGTTGGGGTATGTAATGTGACCCCTAGAGTGCCTATGGATTTTTGGTGATGTACATGTATATGTGTGTGGATATTATAGCACTCTAGTATTGTATTGTATTTTGGACCCACACACGGTATGTATTCCGCCGCGTGGATAGTAGGTTTGATGGACTAATTACATAGTACCCACTATGGGTCAGGTTATGTATGATACATGATATCAAATTTATTTGACAGGTGATTGATTATTATTGTTGTTTACTGAAAAAAAAAAATGGTAGAGAAATCAGGTCATCATAGTTTGGTATCAGAGCATAGGTTGCTAGATTTTGTAGACTTCAGTAGAATAGAATACTAGAGTATATAAATGGGTATTGATGAGAGTAGGAGATGGATAGATTGGGATATGAGTTAGTCATTGTTAGAGGATAAGATTGAAATGTAGGATTCTATTTTGTAGTCTGGAGACAGGAAATTCAGTGGTTTCTGTGATTTTCCTAGGGTGACGATTCCAGGAAAGTCATAGTAAACTATCATCAATTCTTGTTTCTTAGTGGTAAGACTGAATCTTAAATTGGGAAAAAAATGTTAAAATGAATGGTTATAAGAGAATGTCTTATGGTTCTTAATCAGATGAGTGTATTAGATGTGTTATGATGATAGGGTTCTAAAATTGTTTTGTTCCATTCTTAGGATGGACCCCTAGAAACAGTGATGTGAATGCTAGTGGTGGTCCCGAAGTAGGGCCTTATAATATGGGTAGCAGAGATCCAGATGTGGTGTTACGTAGTGTCACCCAGCAAGTGATGGCATAGATGTCTAGGAGTTTAGGGGAGTGAAACTACACGAGTGGGCATAATACCATAGGTTCTGATGTCTGGCTTTTGCCAAACAGTGTGCAACACCACTAGACAAGCTAGTTTTTACCAAAGGGTGTGAGAACACTAGATCTGCGCCGGTTCAACGCTATGGGGGATTATGTTATGCCAGGTTATCGGGGGAATCGGCTTTTTCTGAAGGGTGTGAAATACCACCAGACAGATCGGCTTAGGCCGAAGAGTGTGACGACACTAGATCGTATTACTTTGTATCGTATGTATACTGGAACTGTATTGTGAAAATACTGGAATTGTAAAATGTTTATGTTTTACTGTTGAAATAACACTCATGTATCCACACACTAATATAACATGTTTCTCCCTTACTGAGAGGTGTCTCACCCCTATCATACAAATGTTTTTCAGGTCCTTCGAATAGCCGACCCTAGCATTCTAGCATTTCAGGAGCGTGGGTGTTGGTTAACACTGTCTAGGCACTTGTGTAAGTACTAATCCGTGGCTGGGGTGTCATTTTGAGTTATGTGCACTACAAAAAAAAAAAAAGATTATTAGTGACGGATTTCTATTAGTCGCTATACCAACAGTTACTAATACTTATTAGTGACGAATATTTCAAACCATCACTAAAAATAAAGTATTAGTGATGGATTAAAACCGTCACTAAAAACCTAAGCCCGTCACTATAGATTCTACACCTGATGGACCAAAAATCGTCACTAAAGCCATAGTATTAGTGACGGTTTTAAAATTATCACTATTGCTCCATTATTAGTGACGATTTTACAACCATCACTAATTCTCTATTATTAGTGACAGTTTTAAAATCGTGACTATTGCTCTATTATTAGTGAGGGTTTTGAAACCGTCACTATTACTTTATTATTAGTGACGATTGTAAAACCGTCAATAATGCTCTATTATTAGCGACGGTTTTAGAATCGTCACTATTGCTCTGCAGAGCTATTAGTGATGGTTAGAATTCCCTCACTAAAACTTTTTAAAAGGGTATTAGTGATGATTTTGAAACCGTTACTAATACTTAAATTGGATAATTAATAGTGAAATTAATTTTTTTTCCAATTATTAATTCCTGTAAAAATCTATAATTAAATTACATTTTCTTATACATCACATTAAACCATAATTGCAATAAAATTCATAAATTATTCAAAATTCTAATTGAAATTAAAATACAAATATGTTATACAAATTTAAATTCAAATACAAATATATTATACAAATTCAAATTTAAATACAAACATTATATAAATTCAAATTCAAATACATTTCATCTGTTCAGATAACAAAGAAAGTGAAAAGCTGCATCCGTAGTATATGACATCGCCCTGACGTTGTTATAGTTGCAAACCCTACAAATTAATTAAGAAAGTTAAAAAAATTAGTACGTATACGTTTTTTGAAAAATTTTGGCAGCATTTCTCTTGTAAATATGACATTTTCCATAGAGATACTCCAAACCTAGGTGTTTACGATAAACAGTTCACAATAATCCAACTAGTAATTAATTTTGCGAATGCACATATAATAAACATTAAATAATGTAATGTGTTCATGCATCCCATAAAACACATATATCAAAATATAGTGGATTATCCCCATAAACAACATATTTCATAGAGTAGACACAGTTGGTATGAGATTCACTGTAAAATGAAAATCCCAAGAAAGAGAGCTCCTCTCCAAAGAAAAGAAAGAGATGATACATGCATTGTGAAGAGTGGAAATCTTAAGAAGATGAAGTATCATCTACTCCAACGATTGTAACCAGGCCAAGCATCCTCCCAAAATCAAACCCTATTGCCATTAGCTACTCTAAAATGAGTGGGAGGAAGGAACAAACAAGTAAAATGGGAAACAAATGTCAACATACTTGCATGGGAAACAATGCCACTTCCTCTAGTGTTCCATCCATTCTGATGGACCTTATATTACTTTTAATCTCCTTTTTTGACAATTAACAATTAATTTTTAGTTGCACATAAATTAAACTTAAACCTTGAAACATAAATAACAGACTCCAACCAAAATTGGCATAACCACCAAGCAAGCAATAAATCAAATAAAAATTATATCACATAGTCCAAAATTGGTCTCATGAATTTTTCTTTCCTTTCCCTAAAATTTTCAACAAATTTTCGGCAGCATGCCGTTTATAAATAGAACATTTCTCAAACCTGCAAGTCACAAAAGCATGCAATTCACAACATTTTTGCATCATACAGATGTCATTTAGATTAAGACATGCAAAAACCTAAAAGTACCTACCAACAGGCAATACACATCATTGCATCAGCCATGCAGGTGGCGTTCCAATCAAGCATGCAGTCCTAATGTCCACTACTAGCATGCAGTTCACAAGATATGTCAATCCAAGCATGCAGTCCAGAAGTTAAATCATGTATTAAACTGAAGTTAGATATATACTCATCTCTAGCTGCAATGAGGTTGTGGATGACAGAGAAGGAGGACGAGGCCGTGGATGGTGGTGGTTGCATCAACGATTCTTTATCTAGTTTACCTGAAGTTTCTTTTCACAATTGATTTGAAATGCGATAAGCCTACCCATGTAGACAAAATGAATTTTAGTCTTTCATCTGATAGGTTGTCTCTTATAGTTAAGGTATGATTTAAATATTAATTTTATTTCTCTTGAATCTTGATGCCCTTCTTGTGGATGCAATGACCGCAAGAAGGACATCAAGATTCCAGAGAAATAAAATTAATATTTAAATAATACCTTAACTATAAGAGACAACCTATCATATGAAAGGTTAAAATTCATTTTGTCTACATAGGCAGGCTTATCGCATTTCAAATCAATTTTGAAAAGAAACTCTGGGTAAACTAGATAAAGACCCTCCATTTATTGTATACACACTACAAATGATATGCCCACTATCAAAAATCGAAGTTATCAAAAGTAGACCTAAAATTATATGACAAAACCCTTCTCAATGACGGCAAAATCTAAGGAAAAAACTACATAATTATAAATCCAATGTAAAAAATAAATATACTTTTTAAACTATTTTTTAGTCATTCAAAATAATAACTTAAATTCATTAAGTAAATAAAGCCAAGAGAAAGTTATAAAATTGCAAAGTTCATATTACTTTCAAGATTTATGATAAGACTCCCAATTATTCCTATATTGTTTCCAAATCTCATCCAAATCCCAATTATTCCTATATTGTTCATATTACTTTGAATTTTGGAGTACTAGACTCTGAACGTGAAGTCTAACCTCCTCCTTAGTCATACTATTTCTTTTGCACAAAGTGTTTTTTGTGGGAGAGAGGCAGATTGTATATGTTATTTTTAGTAGACATTGAAGGGGTAGGATGTTCGTCATACAAAGAAAAAGGGCATTGTGTTCAAATTAGATTTTCTGATTTTGAGAAGTCATGTGATTGAGCTAGTTGGGAGTTCTTGGATAGAGTGCCTTTGAGGAAAGGGTCAGGTGTTACGTGGAGGAATTGGATAGGGGGCTGTTTATCTAATGCCTTTGTGAACCACCAATATGGATTGGAATCTCTAAAATCAAGCAAAACTAATATAGAAAACAACCCACCCTAAACATATGTGAACCACCAATATGGATAATCTTTAAAATCAAGCAAAACTAGTATAGAAAACAACTCAATTAGCCAATCCTTGAAAGAAGGTCCGCTTGTGTCCCAAATCATAATTTGACTGTTTGACGCACTCGAAAAGGGTTCCTAGATTCCCATCTGCTTCTAATAACAAACTAAATGTAATTAATAAATTTTATTTTTAAAATTATTTTCTAATTTTGTAACATTTATATGAAAATATTGAAAATTAAACAAAAGTGACTTTTTCAATTTTTGATCCAAGTGTTATAAGAACTAGAAAACACTACAATTTTACTTGCTCATACATGGCAAATGTTTTTACTCATCTTTTCAAAAATATTTTAGCATTAAACAAATAATTCTATCTTTTCTTTTTGTTTGGGAAAATTTTAACGCAATTTCAGCAGCATGCCATCTGTAAATTGGACGTTTTCCCATAAAACCTGCACCTTATAGGTTCAAAGAGGGCATTTATAAGAAGTTGAAGGCACACGAGAACCTATATCCACTACCAGCATGCAATACACATCAACTGCATCCGCCATGTAGGAGGCATTCTAGACTAGCATGCAATCATGTAGCATATTCACGACAGTAATACATGTAACCATATCTTAAATTCAGAATATAAATAGCAAAGAAGATGCTTAAGTTTCCATTTGTTGGACGAGGAGAAGATAAGGTAGTGTAATTAATGGGGAAGGAGAGAATGAAGTGGAATTGGACTTGTGGGTTAATGGGTAAGTCTAAAAATGTGACATGTTTGAACTCATCTTATGTAAAAACGTCTGTTTTTGTCAACTCATGATATGCTATGCTCATTTGGCAGCCACTCAGGTGGGACAATTCATGAAGTTTGAAGAAACATCTTCGAGACATGGTGGGATGACAACTGCAGGGGCAGTTCCTGTCCCTCTGTTGCCAAAATTACAAGAAAATGTGTGCAAATTCATGTTCTTTTGTTTAATGGTTTGGATAAACTTCTTTTTTTTTTTTGCGGGTGGGGGGTTAAAATGACTAAGCACAGCATGCATGGTTTTTGTATAGTTTTTGAATTTTGTTTCGTGTGTTGGACAACTTGAATTTAGAAGTAATAGTCGAGGTAGTGGTGATAAGTAGTAAAAAAACTTTATGCACGGTTGTTTTGGAAAAATTGAACATAATTAATATTTTACTACTTATCACCACTACTACCTCGACTATTACTTCTAAATATTCAAGTTGTCCAACACACGGAACAAAATCCAGAAACTATACAGAAGTCATGCATGCTGTGCTCAATCATTTCTACCCCCCACCCCCCCCCCCCCCTCTCCCAAAAGAAGTTTATACAAGCCATTCAACAGAAGAATGTGAAGTTACACACATTTTCTTGTAATTTTGGCAACTGAGAGACAGGAACTGCCCCTGCAGTTGTCATCCCACCATGTCTCGAAAATGTTTCGGATGCTTCTTCAAACTTCATGAATTGTCCCACTTGAGTGGCTTCCAAATGAGCATAGCATATCATGAGTTGACAAAAACAGGTGTTTTTACACAAGCTGAGTTCAAACATGTCACATTTTCAGACATACCCATTAACCCACAAGTATAATTCCACTTCATTCTCTCCTTCCCCATTGATTACACTGCCTTATCTTCTCCTCGTCCAACAAATGAAAACTTAAGCATCTTCAAACTTCATGAATTATCCCACCTGAGTGGCTGCCAAATGAGCATAGCATATTATAAGTTGATAGGTTCAAATAGAGCATTTATAAGAAGTTGAAGGCACGCGAGAACCTATATCCACTACCAGCATGCAATACACATCAACTGCATCAGCCATGCAGGAGGCATTCTAGACTAGCATGATTTAACATGAAACTCAATTTGTGATCATAATACCTTATAATCAATCAGAGAAGCCACCTGCATCATCTTGTCCAAATTGGCGCATCCTTTCCTCTAACTACGCGGTCCTATCCATCATGGCTTGCATTTGGGCTCGAAAGGTGGAGACCTCCGATCTTAGTTTCGCGTTCTCCATAGCGATCTTCTGCATCTGTCGAGCCATCTCCCGCTTATCACACTCGGCCTCTCGATGCTGTCGTTCCATATCTGCACGAGTCACTACACCCATGGATGATGATGCTGTTGGGGCGATGTAACCACTTCCAAGACCTTTCACCCAACGCCCCGCTCGTTGCCCAAGCACCTGGGAAGTGATCTCGAAATCTATCATGTGCGGACTCCCCTCTGAAGCAGGTGCATCCCTCATCTCGACCATCCGTGCCTAATTTCAATCATGAAAATGATAAAAAGGAATAAGTAAGAGTACAACTTTGGTGTTTTGAATAAAGTAATAAACTAAATCTTTTGTTTCACTTACATGTTGATCTTGCGCACCCTCGCACCACTCCCCCAATCGTCGTTGGTGTGTTCTCTGATACAGATCCAGCAGTGGCTCCTCTGTGCCAGTCTTGGGATCACGCTACATTATCATATAAGTCATCATTACTATTATGTCATGTAATGGTCAGATAATTAAAGAAATGGTAATTACATGACGATGATTTACAAATAGCCTCGATCCATCGCAATGCGTCGTAGGGAGTTTGCTGCGGTTCACAGCATTTGTTTCATATATGGCCTGCAAGGAAGATGTCATCACAACATATTAGCAACATCATTGTGAAAAATTAGTGATTATAATACAAACACATCACCTGATAGCACGGGTCGCAAAAATGGCAACACACCATGTCCTAATCTTCTTGGGATATCTTATCGTATGGCCGCACTTCTACTTCATCTCCCATCGCTCGAAAATGGGAGCGCATTTTCGAGCGATAGCTCTTAAATTTATTACACAATTGGATGTCGACCGCCCTCCTCACATGGTCATCCTCGAGGATGTCCATATCAAACTCCTCCTGCATATATAGGTAATACAATTACAATGTTAAACAGTTGTTAATTGGCTAGTATTTTAAAAGTAAAAAAAACATTTAAATTAAAAACAGCTATATAGGGTTAGGGAACTTACCAAAATGCGCATGTAAAGGACCATGCACTGCTTCTGAGTCACCTAGGGCCAGTGGAATGCGGTGACTGGAGCATACTATTGGCATATAATGCCGAGCTCCTTCTTCTATGCGGTGCACCAATCGTTTAGCGGGGTGGTGTATCCTGGAGGAATGTCAATCCGAATATGTTGTTTAGTCCTATCTAGGTGCTTCTTCAGCGACATGTTCATTGCTACACCATGGCCTAACCTGACCATGGATGTAGATGCTGAAAGTAGAGTTAATTTAAAAACAACATTATAATCATACACGTGAATAACTATCATCAACAATTGACATGTAAATAAATGAATCGTATCCATACCAACACTGCTCATGACGGTCGACAACTCACCCTGCGTGTCAGTTGCACAAGTGGTATCCATGTCTGGTTGAGGTGCCGATGGCTCAGATAATGGTGCTGCCGCATCAAGACCGACTGGCTCTGCCGGTCTCGAGGATGTCAAATCATCCTCATGGGATGTAGTAGTGTGCCTGAGAGGAAGTCTCCAACGTCGACCTCCTGGTACCATATCTGCAAATAATTAGACAAGTAAATATAAGAAGTATGAATTTTTAAGTTATTTACACATGTCAGATACATAGTGACAAAAATAGACAAGTACATATATGAAGTACGAACATTAGATGGATGCAGCAGACATCTATTTTTAAGTTATTTACACATGTCAGATACATAGTGACAAAAATAACATGCTTACCCCCCTATACGTCCTCAATATCCGTATCATCCTCACTTTCTAAAGTGTCTTCCTCTTCACTACAGCACTCAACCCCTGTTTCATCTTCCCCATTAGTTTCCTCATCATCGATGAAGTGAACGTCTACACAAGGTTCAATTGTAATGTCAGCAGCTCCTACGTGTTCTGCCCTAGCACCATCCCTATGCAATGGTATAGGATCAGCACCTTCTTCGACAACATCTATTTTAGATTGCACTACTGCGTGGACAGATGGTTCATCTTCTTGGAATGCAGTCTCACAGGCACTCATCTCACCATCTGCCACTTCTGCAATTGTGTACAAACTTCGAGGATGAATCTTTTGGGCCACATGCCATTAACCCTTCAATTTGGTGTCTTTAAGGTAAAACACTTGTTCTGTCTGCGTTGCAAGCACAAAAGGGTCATTTTGATACCAGGTCTTGCTAAAATTGACACTGGTGAAGTAGGCATTAGTGTTTATCCCAGTCTTTTTATTGTCGATGTCCCACCAGGTACACTTAAACAGGTAGATGACTCTGTTTGCTCCATAGCTAAGCTCTATAATGTCATCCAACACACCAAAGTAGTCAATATCTTCATCTCCTTCTGTGCCTAGCACCGCAACCCCACAATTTTGGGTTCTTCTATGCAGTTCGAGGGACTTTGTATGAAATCGTAACCCATTAACAATGCAACCGCTGTAGCGGTTAACTCGTTGATCGGGGCCACATGCCAACGCGTACAAATTTTTACTTGCCATTGGTTCCTTATTGTAAAACATGACTTTCATCTATTAAATAAACAGGAGTTTAGAAGAATACCGTCAATAGTGAAACCATACATTGCTTCTAATTGAAGCAGTTTTTGTTACTTACACGACTCCCAAACCAATTGATAAATTCTTTCTTATGTCTTTCGTCAACATTCCGTTCATTTTAGGCCAGGAGTTCAGCTTTATGTACGCTGTATGCAACAGTAGTACATTTTAATATCAAGTAAGTATATAATTATGCATATGTAAATACAATGCAAAGTAAGGAGTTTGGAACAACGTACTTGATATATGGAACAGTTTCATCACAATTGTTGAGGACGTAAAAATGAGCCTTTTCTAGGTCATATATGTCAATGAAATCGTAAACTTGTGCACCGAGAGGCCGAACATTTTCTCAAAATATAGAGCCCCTGGGTTCTTCATCTTCGGCATTAATAGCATGAACGTCTGCATTTCGCTCATCACGAGTGAACATTGTGTCAATATCATGTAGATACATTGAGCAAATGCAAGACATTCACTGTTAATGTACGCCTCAATGATTGAACCGTCCAGCCGTGCCTTATTGCGCATATACCCCTTCAAAGTGGATAAGAACCTGTGCATTTTACGTAGCATTATAGACTTGTAGACACAATAAAGAAAAAAAAATTCAAACAGGGAAATCACGTGACCATTATACAAGGACTTTATACTTTACCTCTCAATAGGATACATCCAACGATATTGAACCAGTCCTCCAATTATGGCCTCCCTTGGTAAATGGACAGTTAGGTGGACCATCACATCGAAAAATGCTGGCGAAAAAATTTTCTCCAGCTTGCATAGAATGATCACGATGTCATCCTCTAACCGTTCAAGTACGTTTACGCTCAATTTTTTTGAGCACAACTGCCGAAAAAAGAATCTCAACTTAATCAACACCAAGCAAACATCTTCAGTCAAGTGTCCACGAAGGAAAATGGGTAGAACCCGTTGTCGAAGGATGGGATAGTCATGACTTTTCATTCCTAGCATCTTCCCTTCCTTCGTGTTTATGCATCGAGCTATGTTCGATACATATCCATCAGGGAACTTCACTAATTTTAACCAGTTGAAGAATTTATTCTTCTCATCCTTTGAAAATGTGTAACAAACTGATGGCATGAGAATTTTGTCCCCATCACAAAAGAGGTATAGCTCAAGTCGTATTCCCATGTCTTCCATATCTCGGCAAGCATTTGCGGTGTCCTTTGTCTTCCTATTTATATCAAGCAATGTACCAATGACATTCTCACAAATGTTCTTTTCGATGTGCATGACATTCAAGTTGTGACGTAGTAGAAGATCTTTCCAATATGGCAACACAAAGAAGATGCTTCTCTTTGTCCAATTCAACTCCCACTCAGCGCGTTTTCTTTTTCTACTGGTCGATGGTTTCCCAAATTTCACATCTCCGATCAACCTTAGCTGGTTTAATATCTCTTCCCCATTAAGCTGCTTTGGCGGCGACCTTCATTCAGGTTTTCCATTGAAGCTTCTGACGCCACGAGTCCTCCAAGGATGTCCAGTTCGTAGAAAACGGCAATGAGACATAAAGCATAACTTGCAGCCATGTTTCAAGGATAAGGACCCAACATCCTTATTACATACTGGGCATGCTAAGTAACCTTTTGTGTTCCAACCTAACGGGTTGCCGTATGCAGGGAAATCATTAATTATCTACAAGACTGCAGCATGCATCCGAAATATTGTCACGGTTTCCACATCGAATGTCTCCTCTCCTTTTTCCCATAATTCTTTCAACTCGTCAATTAACGGATGCAAGTAAACATCAATATCATTACCAGGTGCTCTCGGTTCGGGAATCAGTAGAGACATATAAATGAAAGGTTCTTTCATACATCGCCATGGTGGCATATTGTATGGCATCATCATAATTGGCCACATGCAATATGGGTTGGTCATGTTATCGAAAGGATTGAACCCTTCTGAAGCAAGGCCAAGTCTAATGTTGTGAGGATCACTAGCAACCACGAATGCATTTTATCAAATTCGGCCCAAGCTTTGAAGTCCGCTGGATGACTAAGGGTGTTTCCATCTTGAAGATGTTTCTCTTGATGCCATCTCATATCTGTAGCAGTCTTTTTGCACATATACAATCGTTGCAACCGTAGGATTAATGGATAATATCACAAAACTTTTTTGGGAATCTTTTTACCCTTCTTCTGATTAGTTCTATACCTCGGTTCACCACATTTTGGGCATTCGTTCGCATTTTCATGTTCACCATAAAAGAGTGCATAATCATACCTACACGCATGTTTTAGAGTGTAACTGAGACCCGATTCATGCATGTATGTCTTCGCCTCATAAAAAGACTTGGGAAGTATTTCACCCTCTGGCAGTGCTGCCTTAATGAGACTTAAATGCATGTTGAATGCACTCTGAGATAACCCATGCATTGTCCTTGCATGAAGTAACTTTATCAAAAACTCTAATTTTGAGAACTTTTTACAGTTTGGATATAGGGGCACCCGTGCATCCCTCATGAAACTAGAAAATGGTTTACCGAGTCGATTCAATGTACTAGGATCGCAAGGTATGGTACCCGATGAAGTAATTTCATCACTAGTACGTGACACGCTGACATCACCCGTGTCCACTACAATCCCCCTTTGCAATTCACTTAACATTTCGATTAACCCTTCTGAACATGTATCACCACCTACTATATTTGCCCCTTCATCTTCATCGTCATTTAAATTATTACTCTGAACTGTGTAATCTTCATCGTGGAACACCCATCTTGTGTACCTTTTCTCCATTCCAAAGTCTAACAAATGTGAATTGACCAGATCAATGTGTTTGAATGTTATATTTTGACATTTCTTGCAAGGAAACCTGATTCTACTGGCTCTGTCTGCACGAGGATGTGTGAACTCTATGAAATCATGTACCCCTTTCAATTATTCTGGAAAAAACCTACCCCGAGCGTTCATCCAACTCTTATCCATGTTCATTAATTACCCTATAATATGTTCAAGTAAATGCTGTTCATTATATCCTGATAATGTTTATCATGCATGCATCGTGAATCCTATAATCAACCATCATACTCTAAAGGGTACGGATCATATCCCATTCAGGAATGTTGCATTTACATTGTGATCAAAAGCTCAAATTCCTTCGTTTTAGTCGTTATAAATTTCGGCAGCATCTCCCTATGGCTCTCCAAGTACACGATATGGGGGAAGTGAAAATTTGGCTAGTTTTCCATCACTAACAAATTGTCACGACACCCCACTATGCACCCAGAGAACACAAGTAGAGACGCATCGAAGCACGTGTACAACTATTCAAAAGCATGGTAAAACAGAATGCAATAAAAAACAAATAACAAAAAAAGAAATAAAATAAAAGCACAAGGGTGCATGAGCACAGTACATAAGCAAAAGAGAAAGTGCATAAAAATATCCCAAGCATCTAGTCTATCCTAATCAGAGTCCAAATCAGAATCAGAACTGCCCGAGGCTCCCTTCGCGGAGGCATTAGCCAGTAAAGAGGAAATCCTACGATTTAAGTTCAAAATAAAACTTTTTTCAGAGGGGCATACTTAATAATAAAATTAGGAGAAAATATTCACACCTACTTATTAAAAAAGTTCAACATATATTTAATTTTAAAACTCATTTACTAAACCAAGTAAAATTATTAGTTACTTGTTCATATGAGCGCTTCATTCTAATTATTATATACTCTTAAACACCTTACAACTGTTTTCATCATACACTCAAATCTAACTTTTTCATAAGGAGACCAATAGAGAAGAAATATGTTGAACTCTAGTCATACTCCTCAAACTTTAAATTTCAATAAGTTAATTAGTTTGCCTGTGTGGTTGGTGAAGTTATCTTATGTTTTTGGCATATTGTATTGTTCATTCTTTAGTTTGTTTTCTAACTATTTAATTATTTTTTATATTCTCTTTTTAACAAATTTAATTATTGATCGATGTTACTATTAGTGTATCCAAATGGTGTTTAAGTATCTAATTTGACAAAATCAGGTGTCTACAATAATATATTAAACACAACAATCATACAATTTTAATAAGTACAATAAATCACATTAAGTTAATACTAAACAGTTCCTTAAGAACATAAGCAGTACGAGAAAATGATAGTATAGTAGCAAAAATATAAAATGCAATGAACGACAGAAGGACATGTACAACAATTTAATTTTTTAATTAGAATTGAAAGCATATTTGAATAAAAAGCATGCCTCGTATCATTTAGAATCTTCCTAGGCCAAATTATAGCACCAAACCAGTCATCAAGCTTTATAATATATTTATATCCCTTTATTTTCAATAAGTGCAAACCTGTATCAACACCAAACCACCATCCTAACTATTAACTTTGCTTTGTTCTTTGTGCAATACATTTATTTTGTACTAATTTATTAAAAAATTAATTTTCTATTTTAAATAATATTAAAGTTCAAGAAAATATAATATAATAGAGACACTAAGAATCACAAGATGAATACAAGATAAATTTGAGCCGACTATATCAGATAAAATAAAATTCAAACAATTCCAAAGAAGTGAGAAATCAGGAAAACATTGAAACATATAAATCAATTCAGGAGCCAAGTCATACAAAAATGGCGGCACAGCTGGGGCTGCAGTTCCAAGTGCAGCCAAAGGCAGGATACCCGACGGTGATGAACTAACCCGGTAGCAGCGACGTGGCTGGGCCTGGTGCTCCAAGTGCAGCTTGAGGCGGGGTACCCGATGGCGATGAACTAGCCGGGTAGCGGCGGCATAGCTAGGGCTGCGGCTCTGAGTGCAACCAAAGGCCGAGGACTTGACAACTAGTGGCGAGTAGCGGCGTGCTACGAGCCAAGACAGAGGAAGGTCAGGGAGTCCAAACAAATGACCAAAGAGGAGGAGTGGCTCGGGTGGGAGGCTACTTGCAAATGACCAGAGGGGAGAAGGGACTTGGGCGGCGATTGCGATACCTACTGTAGGCAGCCGGAGGAGGAAGGAAAGGAGGGGAAAGAAGGGAGGAGGGAAAGCCAAAGGAAAGAAGGAAGAGAGAAAGGAGATCGCAACGGCGTGCAGACGAGCAGGAAATGAAAGGGAAAGGAGGGAAAAGAATGAAGATTAAGGAAAATTTTATTAAAGGACTAGTAGTGACGAATCCATAACCGTCACTACTAGTGGGGCAAACGGTCCACAAATCTGTCACTAATACAAGGGAAAGAGTGACGAATTTCGAAATTCGTCACTAATATTCTGAAATAATAAAATTAAAATTATTTTAAAATACAAGAAACATTAGTGACGGTTTTAAAATCCGTCACTAATACCGGGGCAATAGTGACGAATTAATATATCCATCACTAATACTTTAAACAAAAATATTGAGATCATTTTTAAATACGGGAAGTATTAGTGACGGTTCTCAAATCCGTCACTAATACTGCTGCAATAGTGACGAAAAAACAAATTTGTCACTAAGACTCTAAAACAAAAAAATCTTATTTATTTTTCAATATGTGAAGTATTAGTGACGGTTCCCAGATCCGTCACTAATAATAGACAAATAGTGACCAATTTCTTTATTCGTCACTAATACTCTGAAAAAAAAATTTTAATTTACTTTTAAATACGAGAATTATTAGTGACGGTCTCAAATGCGTCACTAATACTGGGGCAATAGTGACGAATATACCAATTCGTCACAAATACTCGAAACAAAAAATTTTATTTATTTTTAAATTAATAGTAGTGATTGTTACTTATTCATGACTAATAAGAATCTTTTAGTGACGGATATTAGTCGTCACTAATACTGTATAACTCGTCACAAATATTTTTCTAGGGTAATTTATGGGCGAAAAACTATTTCCTGCAATTTTTTTTCAGTTTTTAATGACAAACTTATTAGTGACGGATTAAATTTCGTCACTAAAAGTCCATATTAGTGACGGTTCTCAAATTCGTCACTAATACCCCCCCCTTTAGTGACGAAATTGAATACATCACTAATAAGTTCGTCACTAAAAGCCAGTTTTTTTGTAGTGGTGGATACCCAGGGATTATGTTTTGTATTATGGGACTAGATCCTAATGTTGTATAGACTCTGGCATGGTTTTATGAATATATTCGGTTGAATTTTCCGCTGCGTATATATTGTGTATGTGATGATGGAGAGGGTATATGTGAACCCTATGGGGTCCGACCCTTATATTGAGTAGTATCATGGATGGTTGTATGATACAGAGATAGGTTAAGTTACTAAATCACACCCTCGGTCCCATTTCCGGATTCAAGGCGTGACACCCTGTAGGTCCATGAATGTTGTTGGTGCATTTGCCAAACCGGAACGGCATAACCAAAAATTCATAATGGCTATAACAAGTTTAGAAAGCTATCTTCGATACATCCTCTAATTTCACCTTCAACTGATGATACCCGGATCACAAATCGATCTTAGAGGAAACCTGAGTACCCTTCAACTGGTCAAACAGATCATCTATACGAGGTAACGGGTGTTTGTTCTTCACTGTCACCTTATTAATTTCCCTATAGTCGATGCACATCCTCATTGACCCATCCTTCTTCTTTACAAACAATACCGAAGCTCCCCAGGGTGACACGCTTGGTTTGATGAACCCCTTGTCAAGAAGTTCCTGTAGCTGCTCCTTTAGCTCCTTTAATTCAACTAGAGTCCTCATTGACCCGTCCTTCTTCTTTACGAACAATACCAGAGCTCCCCAGGGTGACACACTTGGTCTGATGAACCCCTTGTCAAGAAGTTCCTATAGCTACTCCTTTAGCTCCTTTAATTCAACTAGAGCCATTCGGTATAGAGCCTTGGAAATTGGTGTCATCCCTAGAATTAACTCAATGGCGAATTTCACCTCACGATCTAGAGGTAATCCTGGTAAGTCCTTAGGAAACACATTTGAGAACTCCCTTATCACTTAGATATCCTCCAGCTTCATTCCTTCCTTTGGTGCTTCTTTCACACATGCCAAGTACCCCTGGCAAACGTCTAAAGTTAACCTTCTTGCCTAAATCGCCGAAAGGATCTGTGGTACAAAGCGCACACACGACCTAACGAAATTAAATTCCTACTCCCCTAGAGGTCTGAACACCACTTCCTTCCTATGGCATTCTATACTCGCATAGCTGGATGCTAGTCAATCCATCCCCAGAATAATCACTACAAAAAATGAGGTTATTAGTGACGGTTTTAAACCGTCACTAATACTTACAAAACCGTCACTACTAGTTTTAGTGACGGTTCTACGAGTATTAGTGACGGTTTTTAATTTGTCGCTATACCTGCCGTTACTAATACTTATTAGTAACGAATATCGAAAATCGTCACTAATAATAGAGTATTAGTGACGGTTTAAATCTGTCACTACTAATATCGTATTAGTGATGGTTCCAATCCGTCACTAAAGACCGAAACCCGTCACTATAGATTCTAGACAAGATCGATCAAAAACTGTCACTAATGCTCCATTATTAGTGACGATTTTAAATTCGTCACTAATTTTCTATCATTAGTGACGGTTTATATGCGTCACTATTGCTACATTATTAGTGACGGTTTTATGTTCGTCACTATTACTGCATTAGTAGTGACGGGTCCTAAACCGTCACTATTTGTTTAGTAATAGTGACGATTTCCAAACCATCACTATTGCTACATTATTAGTGACGGTTTTATGTTCATCACTATTACTGCATTAGTAGTGACGGGTTCTAAACCGTCACTATTTGTCTAGTAATAGTAACGGTTTCCAAACCGTCACTATTGCTCTTCAGTACCGTTACTTATGACTTTAGTGACGGTTTTAAACCATCACTGAAGACATAGTATTAGTGACGATTTTAAAACCGTCACTAATACTTAAATTGCACAATTAATACTAATGTGTATTTTTTTCGAATTATTAATACCTGTAAAAATCTGATTCAAATTAATTCCTGTAAAAACCATAATTGCAATTCAAATTTAAGTACAAATATATTATACAAATTCAAATTCAAATATATTATACAAATTCAAATTTAAATACACAACATTATAAAAATTCAAATTTAAATACAGTTCATTTGTTCAGATAAAAAAAAAATAGAAAGTTGCATCCGAACTGCATGACATCGTCCTGACGTTGTCACAGTTCCAAACCCTACAAATTAAGAAAGTTAAAAAAATTAGTGTACGGTTTTTGAAAATAAATCACTACGTAGCACATACACAGGCATGAAAAATAAATCACATCAACATCAGATTGTAGAGGAGGAAATAATCCACCCCTCAATCAGTACACACCAATACAAAGAATGAAAAACACAGCAACAATGCAAAGTAGGCAGTGCACACTTGCACAAAGCAACACTATAGAACTTCAAAGGTTAAGTTCAAAAAGCAGTCACGACTACAGAATTCAATATTCTAGGAGAAATCACAGATATACATATCCTCGAATAACTGCAGGCACTTAACCAGCCGTGCTGACACTCAATAAACAATCTAGCAGCAGGTCGAAGCATTTGCAAGCAGGGCTAGGTGATCACGTACACACACACAATATCATTACAGTATCTTCACTTGACAACCAATTAGAAGAAGAATCAGAAACATTTGTAAGTTGTCTTATGCTGAGATAATGCATTGAAGATGTATTCTGGACTGCCACAACAACCTTGAGGCTTTGAAGGACATAATTTGAAATTTAGCGTCACTCCTAAAAATCTTTTTTCCAAACAGAACTAGAGAGGAGTTTCTCAAGATGTATGCTGATATTCTAGAAAGTATATTTTTCTTTTCATTGTTCTCATTAGTTAATTACATTAATTCCAGGGCCCATATCTAAACAAACAAAGGACTCACCTGCAAAGAGTTTTAGGGGATGACAATGTATTGATTGTCAAATTTGCTAATAGAGAGATAGACCACAGCACTTTGGCGACCTATTCTGGTAATCATTACACTACCTATAGAAGTATTGCAAAGGAAGGAATTCTTGTAGGTTTATGTCGTTATCGATTTTTTGGCGAGTTTTTCTTCTCCCTTTCATTCATGCTTTTGGTTTGGTTTATTTTGAAAATTTATGTTGATGAAGTCTTTTAAAAAAGAATGATTGATAATATGGATTTTGAATTTTAAGCTTAATCTCAACTCGGTGGCAAGCTCCCTTAAAGTTTTGAACTAATCAATATAAAATATGGAATGAACCCCTTGGCTTTTCTATTATGTTATTTGGAATGAGGATTCTTCTGTTTACTGAATTCTAAATTTTGGTTAGGAAAAGAAATAAACACAGTTACTTTCCTTTTTAATATATTTTATCCTTGCCGAGATGGGGATTCTTATTTTCCCCATCAACCCATTTGTCACTTTAAACTCAAGCTTGTCTCAATTAAGCTCGAGTTGATAATAAAGTAGTATTCAACACTTTACACTTTTATACGATATATATATAAATATATATATATATATATATATCACTTAAATAATATTAAAATAGTAAAAATATGAATGCTTAATTAGGCTCGCATATGCCATTACAAATATTAAATAACTTGTAAACTATTTCAGTAGAATCACGAGCGGGAGCTTCTAGACAAATTGAGTATGTCCAC